>NC_133518.1:302500-597500 GCF_049354715.1 Callithrix jacchus
CTTCACGATGGTTACCACACAATTGGAACTTTACACTTCACAATGGTTACAAACAAAGGAAACTGTACACTTCACAATGGTTAAAACACAATGATAACTGTACACTTCACAACGGTTACCACACAATGGAAACTGTACACTTTGCAGTGGTTAGCTCACAATGGAAACTCTACACTTCACAATGGTTACCACACAATGGGATCTGTACACTTTGCAGCGGTCACCACACAATGGTAACTTTACTTTTCACAATGGTTACACACTATGGGAACTGTACACTTTACAATGGGTACCACACAATGGTGACTGTACACATCACAATGGTTACACACAAGGGGAGCTCTACACTTCAGAATGGTTACAACACAGTGAAATCTGGACACTTCACTATGGTTAAACACAATGGGAACTGTACATTTCACAATGGTTACACACAATAATAAATCTACATTTCTCAGCGGTCACCCCGAAAACGAAACTGCACACTTCACCGTGGTTACCACAAAACAGGAACTGTACACTTCACAATGATTACACACAAATGGAACTGTACACTTCACAATAGTTACCACACAATGGGAAATGTACAATTCACAATTTTTACCACATCATGGGAACTGTACACTTGACAATGGTTACCACACAATGGGAATGGTACACTTCACAATGGTTACCACACAGTTGGAACTCTACACTTCACAGCGGTTACCACAGAATGTTAACTGTACACTTCACAGCGGTTCCCACACAATGGTAACTGTACACGTCACAATAGTTACCACACAATAAAAACTGTACGCTTCACAATGCTTACACACAATGGAAACTGTACACTTCACCATCGTTACCACACAATCGGAACTGTAAACCTTACAATGGTTTCCAAACAATAATAACTGTACACTTCACAATGGTTACCACGCAATGGGAACTGTACACTTTACAATGGTTTCCACAAAATGGTAAATGTACACTTCACAATTCTTACCACACAATGGGAACTGCACACATCACAATGGTTACTTGACGATGGTAACTGTACACTTGACAATGGTTACTAAAAATGGAAACTCTAAAATTGACAATGGTTACCACACAATGGTAACTGTACCCTTCACAATGGTTACCACACAATAATAACTGTACACTTCACAATGGTTACCACACAATGGTAACTGCACTCTTCACAGTGGTTACCACACAATGGTAACTCTACACTCTACAATGGTAACCATACAACGGAAACTGTACACTTCGGAGTCTTTACCACACAATGGTAACTCTACACATCACAATGGTTACCACACAATAAAAACTGAACACTTCGCAATGGTTACACATAATGGGAACTGTACACTTTCCAATGGTTACCACACAATGGGAACTGTACCCTTCACAATGGTTCCCATACAATGATAACTGTACACTTCATCATGGTTACCACACAATGGGAACTGTACACCTCACAATGGTTCCAACTCAATGGTAACTGTACACTTTACAACGGTTACTACCACACAATGGGAATTGTACACTTCACAATGGTTACCACACAATGGTAACTGTACACTTCAAAATGGTCACCACACAATGGGAACTTTACACTTCTCATTGGTTACCACACAATGGGAACTGTACACTTCATAATGGTTATGACACAATTGTACGTGTACACTATGCAGTGGTTACCACACAATGAGAACTTTACACGTCACAATGGTTACCACACAATAGTAACTGTGCATTTCAAAATGGTCACCACACAATGGGAACTGTCCACTTCGCAATGGTTATCGCACAATGGGAACTGCACACTTGACAGGTGTTACAACACAATGGAAACTTTACACTTTTCAATGGTTAGCACACAATTGTAACTCTACCCTTCATAATGTTACCACACAATGGGAACTGTACACTTCACAACGTTGACCACACAATGGTAACTGTACACTTCACTATGATTACCACACAATCGCAAATTTACCCTTCGCAATGGTCACCACAGAATGAGAACTGTGCACTTCGCAATGGTTCCCACACAATGGGAACTGTACGCTTCACAATGGCTACCACACTATGGTAACTGCACACTTTGCAGCGGTTACCACACAATGGGAACTGTACACTTCTAAACTGTTACCTCACAATGGGAACTGTACACTTCACAATGGTTACCACAGAATGGGAACTGTACACTTCGCAATGGATACCACACAATGGGAACTGTACACTTCGCAATGCTTCCCACACAATGGTAACTGTACACTTCACAGTGGTTACAACACAATGGTAACTGTACACTTCACAATGGTTACACACAATGTCAACTCTACACTTCACAATGGTTACCACACAATGGAAACTGTACACTTCGCAATGGATACCACACAATAAGAACTCTACACTTCGCAGCATTTACCACACAATGGAAACCGTACACTTTACAGTTGTTACCACACAATGAGAACCGTAAACTTTACAATGGTTACACACGATGCTGATTGTACACTTAAAAATGGTTACCACACAATGGTAACTGTACACTTCACAGTGGTTACCTCTCAATGGAAACTCTACACCTCACAATGGTTACCACACAATGGGAACTGTACACTTCACAGTGGTTACCACACAATGGTAACTCTACACTTCACAATGGTTACCACACAATGGGAACTGTGCACGTCACAATGGTTACACACAATGAGAGCTCTACACTTCACAATTGTTCCCACATAATGGGAACTGTGCACACCACAGCAGTTACCACACAGTCGTAACTGTACACTTCACAATGGTTACACACAATAAGAGCTCTACACTTCACAATAGTTCCCACATAATCGGAACTGTACACTTCACTATGGTTACCACACAGTGGGAACTGTACACTTTACAGCAGTTACCACACCATAGAAACTGGGCATTTCACAATGGTTACCACACAGTAATAACTGTACACTTCACAATGGTTATCAGACAATGGAAACTGTACCCTTCACAATAGTTACCACACAATGAAAACTGTACACTTCACAATGGTTACACACTATGAGAACTGTAGGCTTTACAATGGTTACCACACAATGGGAACTTTACACTTCACAATGCTTATGACACAATGGAAACTTTACACTTCACAATGGTTCCCACACAATGGTAAATGTACAGTTTACAATGGTTACGGACAATGGCAAAAGTGCACTTCACGTTGGTTACCACACAATTGGAACTTTACACTTCACAATGGTTACAAACAAAGGAAACTGTACACTTCACAATGGTTAAAACACAATGATAACTGTACACTTCACAACGGTTACCACACAATGGAAACTGTACACTTTGCAGTGGTTAGCTCACAATGGAAACTCTACACTTCACAATGGTTACCACACAAAGGGATCTGTACACTTTGCAGCGGTCACCACACAATGGTAACTTTACTTTTCACAATGGTTACACACTATGGGAACTGTACACTTTACAATGGGTACCACACAATGGTGACTGTACACATCACAATGGTTACACACAAGGGGAGCTCTACACTTCAGAATGGTTACAACACAATGAAATCTGTACACTTCACTATGGTTAAACACAATGGGAACTGTACAGTTCACAATGGTTACACACAATGGTAAATCTACATTTCTCCGCGGTCACCCCGAAAACGAAACTGCACACTTCAGAATGGTTACCACAAAACAGGAACTGTACACTTCACAATGATTACACCCAAATGGAACTGTACACTTCACAATTGTTACCACACAATGGGAAATGTACAATTCACAATTTTTACCACATCATGGGAACTGTACACTTGACAATGGTTACCACACAATGGGAATGGTACACTTCACAATGGTTACCACACAGTTGGAACTCTACACTTCACAGCGGTTACCACACAATGGGAACTGTACACTTCACAGCGGTTACCACACAATGGTAACTGTACACGTCACAATAGTTACCACACAATAAAAACTGTACGCTTCACAATGCTTACACACAATGGAAACTGTACACTTCACCATCGTTACCACACAATCGGAACTGTAAACCTTACAATGGTTTCCAAACAATAATAACTGTACACTTCACAATGGTTACCACGCAATGGGAACTGTACACTTTACAATGGTTTCCACAAAATGGTAAATGTACACTTCACAATGCTTACCACACAATGGGAACTGCACACATCACAATGGTTACTTGACGATGGTAACTGTACACTTGACAATGGTTACTAAAAATGGAAACTCTAAAATTGACAATGGTTACCACACAATGGTAACTGTACCCTTCACAATGGTTACCAAACAATAATAACTGTACACTTCACAATGGTTACCACACAATGGTAACTGCACTCTTCACAGTGGTTACCACACAATGGTAACTGTACACTTTACAATGGTAACCATACAACGGAAACTGTACACTTCGGAGTCTTTACCACACAATGGTAACTCTACACTTCACAATGGTTACCACACAATAAAAACTGAACACTTCACAATGGTTACACATAATGGGAACTGTACACTTTCCAATGGTTACCACACAATGGGAACTGTACCCTTCACAATGGTTCCCATACAATGATAACTGTACACTTCATCATGGTTACCACACAATGGGAACTGTACACCTCACAATGGTTCCAACTCAATGGTAACTGTACACTTTACAACGGTTACTACCACACAATGGGAATTGTACACTTCACAATGGTTACCACACAATGGTAACTGTACACTTCAAAATGGTCACCACACAATGGGAACTTTACACTTCTCATTGGTTACCACACAATGGGAACTGTACACTTCATAATGGTTATGACACAATTGTACGTGTACACTATGCAGTGGTTACCACACAATGAGAACTTTACACGTCACAATGGTTACCACACAATAGTAACTGTGCATTTCAAAATGGTCACCACACAATGGGAACTGTCCACTTCGCAATGGTTATCGCACAATGGGAACTGCACACTTCACAGGTGTTACAACACAATGGAAACTTTACACTTCTCAATGGTTAGCACACAATGGTAACTGTACCCTTCATAATGTTACCACACAATGGGAACTGTACACTTCACAACGTTGACCACACAATGGTAACTGTACACTTCACTATGATTACCACACAATCGCAACTTTACCCTTCGCAATGGTCACCACAGAATGAGAACTGTGCACTTCGCAATGGTTCCCACACAATGGGAACTGTACGCTTCACAATGGTTACCACACTATGGTAACTGCACACTTTGCAGCGGTTACCACACAATGGGAACTGTACACTTCTAAACTGTTACCTCACAATGGGAACTGTACACTTCACAATGGTTACCACAGAATGGGAACTGTACACTTCGCAATGGATACCACACAATGGGAACTGTACACTTCGCAATGCTTCCCACACAATGGTAACTGTACACTTCACAGTGGTTACAACACAATGGTAACTGTACACTTCACAATGGTTACACACAATGTAAACTCTACACTTCACAATGGTTACCACACAATGGAAACTGTACACTTCGCAATGGATACCACACAATAAGAACTCTACACTTCGCAGCATTTACCACACAATGGAAACCGTACACTTTACGGTTGTTACCACACAATGAGAACCGTAAACTTTACAATGGTTACACACGATGCTGATTGTACACTTAAAAATGGTTACCACACAAGGGTAACTGTACACTTCACAGTGGTTACCTCTCAATGGAAACTCTACACCTCACAATGGTTACCACACAATGGGAACTGTACACTTCACAGTGGTTACCACACAATGGTAACTCTACACTTCACAATGGTTACCACACAATGGGAACTGTGCACGTCACAATGGTTACACACAATGAGAGCTCTACACTTCACAATTGTTCCCACATAATGGGAACTGTGCACACCACAGCAGTTACCACACAGTCGTAACTGTACACTTCACAATGGTTACACACAATAAGAGCTCTACACTTCACAATAGTTCCCACATAATCGGAACTGTACACTTCACTATGGTTACCACACGGTGGGAACTGTACACTTTACAGCAGTTACCACACCATAGAAACTGGGCATTTCACAATGGTTACCACACAGTAATAACTGTACACTTCACAATGGTTATCAGACAATGGAAACTGTACCCTTCACAATAGTTACCACACAATGAAAACTGTACACTTCACAATGGTTACACACTATGAGAACTGTAGGCTTCACAATGGTTACCACACAATGGGAACTTTACACTTCACAATGCTTATGACACAATGGAAACTTTACACTTCACAATGGTTCCCACACAATGGTAAATGTACAGTTTACAATGGTTACGGACAATGGGAAAAGTGCACTTCACGATGGTTACCACACAATTGGAACTTTACACTTCACAATGGTTACAAACAAAGGAAACTGTACACTTCACAATGGTTAAAACACAATGATAACTGTACACTTCACAACGGTTACCACACAATGGAAACTGTACACTTTGCAGTGGTTAGCTCAAGATGGAAACTCTACACTTCACAATGGTTACCACACAAAGGGATCTGTACACTTTGCAGCGGTCACCACACAATGGTAACTTTACTTTTTACAATGGTTACACACTATGGGAACAGTACACTTTACAATGGGTACCACACAATGGTGACTGTACACATGACAATGGTTACACACAAGGGGAGCTCTACACTTCAGAATGGTTACAACACAATGAAATCTGGACACTTCACTATGGTTAAACACAATGGGAACTGTACACTTCACAATGGTTACACACAATGGTAAATCTACATTTCTCCGCGGTCACCCCGAAAACGAAACTGCACACTTCAGAATGGTTACCACAAAACAGGAACTGTACACTTCACAATGATTACACACAAATGGAACTGTACACTTCACAATTGTTACCACACAATGGGAAATGTACAATTCACAATTTTTACCACATCATGGGAACTGTACACTTGACAATGGTTACCACACAATGGGAATGGTACACTTCACAATGGTTACCACACAGTTGGAACTCTACACTTCACAGCGGTTACCACACAATGGGAACTGTACACTTCACAGCGGTTACCACACAATGGTAACTGTACACGTCACAATAGTTACCACACAATAAAAACTGTACGCTTCACAATGCTTACACACAATGGAAACTGTACACTTCACCATCGTTACCACACAATCGGAACTGTAAACCTTACAATGGTTTCCAAACAATAATAACTGTACACTTCACAATGGTTACCACGCAATGGGAACTGTACACTTTACAATGGTTTCCACAAAATGGTAAATGTACACTTCACAATGCTTACCACACAATGGGAACTGTACACATCACAATGGTTACTTGACGATGGTAACTGTACACTTGACAATGGTTACTAAAAATGGAAACTCTAAAATTGACAATGGTTACCACACAATGGTAACTGTACCCTTCACAATGGTTACCACACAATAATAACTGTACACTTCACAATGGTTACCACACAATGGTAACTGCACTCTTCACAGTGGTTACCACACAATGGTAACTGTACACTCTACAATGGTAACCATACAACGGAAACTGTACACTTCGGAGTCTTTACCACACAATGGTAACTCTACACTTCACAATGGTTACCACACAATAAAAACTGAACACTTCACAATGATTACACATAATGGGAACTGTACACTTTCCAATGGTTACCACACAATGGGAACTGTACCCTTCACAATGGTTCCCATAAAATGATAACTGTACACTTCATCATGGTTACCACACAATGGGAACTGTACACCTCACAATGGTTCCAACTCAATGGTAACTGTACACTTTACAACGGTTACTACCACACAATGGGAATTGTACACTTCACAATGGTTACCACACAATGGTAACTGTACACTTCAAAATGGTCACCACACAATGGGAACTTTACACTTCTCATTGGTTACCACACAATGGGAACTGTACACTTCATAATGGTTATGACACAATTGTACGTTTACACTATGCAGTGGTTACCACACAATGAGAACTTTACACGTCACAATGGTTACCACACAATAGTAACTGTGCATTTCAAAATGGTCACCACACAATGGGAACTGTCCACTTCGCAATGGTTATCGCACAATGGGAACTGCACACTTCACAGGTGTTACAACACAATGGAAACTTTACACTTCTCAATGGTTAGCACACAATGGTAACTGTACCCTTCATAATGTTACCACACAATGGGAACTGTACACTTCACAACGTTGACCACACAATGGTAACTGTACACTTCACTATGATTACCACACAATCGCAACTTTACCCTTCGCAATGGTCACCACAGAATGAGAACTGTGCACTTCGCAATGGTTCCCACACAATGGGAACTGTACGCTTCACAATGGTTACCACACTATGGTAACTGCACACTTTGCAGCGGTTACCACACAATGGGAACTGTACACTTCTAAACTGTTACCTCACAATGGGAACTGTACACTTCACAATGGTTACCACAGAATGGGAACTGTACACTTCGCAATGGATACCACACAATGGGAACTGTACACTTCGCAATGCTTCCCACACAATGGTAACTGTACACTTCACAGTGGTTACAACACAATGGTAACTGTACACTTCACAATGGTTACACACAATGTCAACTCTACACTTCACAATGGTTACCACACAATGGAAACTGTACACTTCGCAATGGATACCACACAATAAGAACTCTACACTTCGCAGCATTTACCACACAATGGAAACCGTACACTTTACAGTTGTTACCACACAATGAGAACCGTAAACTTTACAATGGTTACACACGATGCTGATTGTACACTTAAAAATGGTTACCACACAAGGGTAACTGTACACTTCACAGTGGTTACCTCTCAATGGAAACTCTACACCTCACAATGGTTACCACACAATGGGAACTGTACACTTCACAGTGGTTACCACACAATGGTAACTCTACACTTCACAATGGTTACCACACAATGGGAACTGTGCACGTCACAATGGTTACACACAATGAGAGCTCTACACTTCACAATTGTTCCCACATAATGGGAACTGTGCACACCACAGCAGTTACCACACAGTCGTAAGTGTACACTTCACAATGCTTACACACAATAAGAGCTCTACACTTCACAATAGTTCCCACATAATCGGAACTGTACACTTCACTATGGTTACCACACGGTGGGAACTGTACACTTTACAGCAGTTACCACACCATAGAAACTGGGCATTTCACAATGGTTACCACACAGTAATAACTGTACACTTCACAATGGTTATCAGACAATGGAAACTGTACCCTTCACAATAGTTACCACACAATGAAAACTGTACACTTCACAATGGTTACACACTATGAGAACTGTAGGCTTCACAATGGTTACCACACAATGGGAACTTTACACTTCACAATGCTTATGACACAATGGAAACTTTACACTTCACAATGGTTCCCACACAATGGTAAATGTACAGTTTACAATGGTTACGGACAATGGGAAAAGTGCACTTCACGATGGTTACCACACAATTGGAACTTTACACTTCACAATGGTTACAAACAAAGGAAACTGTACACTTCACAATGGTTAAAACACAATGATAACTGTACACTTCACAACGGTTACCACACAATGGAAACTGTACACTTTGCAGTGGTTAGCTCACAATGGAAACTCTACACTTCACAATGGTTACCACACAATGGGATCTGTACACTTTGCAGCGGTCACCACACAATGGTAACTTTACTTTTCACAATGGTTACACACTATGGGAACTGTACACTTTACAATGGGTACCACACAATGGTGACTGTACACATCACAATGGTTACACACAAGGGGAGCTCTACACTTCAGAATGGTTACAACACAATGAAATCTGGACACTTCACTATGGTTAAACACAATGGGAACTGTACACTTCACAATGGTTACACACAATGGTAAATCTACATTTCTCCGCGGTCACCCCGAAAACGAAACTGCACACTTCAGAATGGTTACCACAAAACAGGAACTGTACACTTCACAATGATTACACACAAATGGAACTGTACACTTCACAATTGTTACCACACAATGGGAAATGTACAATTCACAATTTTTACCACATCATGGGAACTGTACACTTGACAATGGTTACCACACAATGGGAATGGTACACTTCACAATGGTTACCACACAGTTGGAACTCTACACTTCACAGCGGTTACCACACAATGGGAACTGTACACTTCACAGCGGTTACCACACAATGGGAACTGTACACGTCACAATAGTTACCACACAATAAAAACTGTACGCTTCACAATGCTTACACACAATGGAAACTGTACACTTCACCATCGTTACCACACAATCGGAACTGTAAACCTTACAATGGTTTCCAAACAATAATAACTGTACACTTCACAATGGTTACCACGCAATGGGAACTGTACACTTTACAATGGTTTCCACAAAATGGTAAATGTACACTTCACAATGCTTACCACACAATGGGAACTGCACACATCACAATGGTTACTTGACGATGGTAACTGTACACTTGACAATGGTTACTAAAAATGGAAACTCTAAAATTGACAATGGTTACCACACAATGGTAACTGTACCCTTCACAATGGTTACCACACAATAATAACTGTACACTTCACAATGGTTACCACACAATGGTAACTGCACTCTTCACAGTGGTTACCACACAATGGTAACTGTACACTCTACAATGGTAACCATACAACGGAAACTGTACACTTCGGAGTCTTTACCACACAATGGTAACTCTACACTTCACAATGGTTACCACACAATAAAAACTGAACACTTCACAATGGTTACACATAATGGGAACTGTACACTTTCCAATGGTTACCACACAATGGGAACTGTACCCTTCACAATGGTTCCCATACAATGATAACTGTACACTTCATCATGGTTACCACACAATGGGAACTGTACACTTCACAATGGTTCCAACTCAATGGTAACTGTACACTTTACAACGGTTACTACCACACAATGGGAATTGTACACTTCACAATGGTTACCACACAATGGTAACTGTACACTTCAAAATGGTCACCACACAATGGGAACTTTACACTTCTCATTGGTTACCACACAATGGGAACTGTACACTTCATAATGGTTATGACACAATTGTACGTGTACACTATGCAGTGGTTACCACACAATGAGAACTTTACACGTCACAATGGTTACCACACAATAGTAACTGTGCATTTCAAAATGGTCACCACACAATGGGAACTGTCCACTTCGCAATGGTTATCGCACAATGGGAACTGCACGCTTCACAGGTGTTACAACACAATGGAAACTTTACACTTCTCAATGGTTAGCACACAATGGTAACTGTACCCTTCATAATGTTACCACACAATGGGAACTGTACACTTCACAACGTTGACCACACAATGGTAACTGTACACTTCACTATGATTACCACACAATCGCAACTTTACCCTTCGCAATGGTCACCACAGAATGAGAACTGTGCACTTCGCAATGGTTCCCACACAATGGGAACTGTACGCTTCACAATGGTTACCACACTATGGTAACTGCACACTTTGCAGCGGTTACCACACAATGGGAACTGTACACTTCTAAACTGTTACCTCACAATGGGAACTGTACACTTCACAATGGTTACCACAGAATGGGAACTGTACACTTCGCAATGGATACCACACAATGGGAACTGTACACTTCGCAATGCTTCCCACACAATGGTAACTGTACACTTCACAGTGGTTACAACACAATGGTAACTGTACACTTCACAATGGTTACACACAATGTCAACTCTACACTTCACAATGGTTACCACACAATGGAAACTGTACACTTCGCAATGGATACCACACAATAAGAACTCTACACTTCGCAGCATTTACCACACAATGGAAACCGTACACTTTACAGTTGTTACCACACAATGAGAACCGTAAACTTTACAATGGTTACACACGATGCTGATTGTACACTTAAAAATGGTTACCACACAATGGTAACTGTACACTTCACAGTGGTTACCTCTCAATGGAAACTCTACACCTCACAATGGTTACCACACAATGGGAACTGTACACTTCACAGTGGTTACCACACAATGGTAACTCTACACTTCACAATGGTTACCACACAATGGGAACTGTGCACGTCACAATGGTTACACACAATGAGAGCTCTACACTTCACAATTGTTCCCACATAATGGGAACTGTGCACACCACAGCAGTTACCACACAGTCGTAACTGTACACTTCACAATGGTTACACACAATAAGAGCTCTACACTTCACAATAGTTCCCACATAATCGGAACTGTACACTTCACTATGGTTACCACACAGTGGGAACTGTACACTTTACAGCAGTTACCACACCATAGAAACTGGGCATTTCACAATGGTTACCACACAGTAATAACTGTACACTTCACAATGGTTATCAGACAATGGAAACTGTACCCTTCACAATAGTTACCACACAATGAAAACTGTACACTTCACAATGGTTACACACTATGAGAACTGTAGGCTTCACAATGGTTACCACACAATGGGAACTTTACACTTCACAATGCTTATGACACAATGGAATCTTTACACTTCACAATGGTTCCCACACAATGGTAAATGTACAGTTTACAATGGTTACGGACAATGGGAAAAGTGCACTTCACGATGGTTACCACACAATTGGAACTTTACACTTCACAATGGTTACAAACAAAGGAAACTGTACACTTCACAATGGTTAAAACACAATGATAACTGTACACTTCACAACGGTTACCACACAATGGAAACTGTACACTTTGCAGTGGTTAGCTCACAATGGAAACTCTACACTTCACAATGGTTACCACACAAAGGGATCTGTACACTTTGCAGCGGTCACCACACAATGGTAACTTTACTTTTCACAATGGTTACACACTATGGGAACTGTACACTTTACAATGGGTACCACACAATTGTGACTGTACACATCACAATGGTTACACACAAGGGGAGCTCTAGACTTCAGAATGGTTACAACACAATGAAATCTGTACACTTCACTATGGTTAAACACAATGGGAACTGTACACTTCACAATGGTTACACACAATGGTAAATCTACATTTCTCAGCGGTCACCCCGAAAACGAAACTGCACACTTCACCGTGGTTACCACAAAACAGGAACTGTACACTTCACAATGATTACACACAAATGGAACTGTACACTTCACAATTGTTACCACACAATGGGAAATGTACAATTCACAATTTTTACCACATCATGGGAACTGTACACTTGACAATGGTTACCACACAATGGGAATGGTACACTTCACAATGGTTACCACACAGTTGGAACTCTACACTTCACAGCGGTTACCACACAATGGGAACTGTACACTTCACAGCGGTTACCACACAATGGTAACTGTACACATCACAATAGTTACCACACAATAAAATCTGTACGCTTCACAATGCTTACACACAATGGAAACTGTACACTTCACCATCGTTACCACACAATCGGAACTGTAAACCTTACAATGGTTTCCAAACAATAATAACTGTACACTTCACAATGGTTACCACGCAATGGGAACTGTACACTTTACAATGGTTTCCACAAAATGGTAAATGTACACTTCACAATGCTTACCACACAATGGGAACTGTACACATCACAATGGTTACTTGACGATGGTAACTGTACACTTGACAATGGTTACTAAAAATGGAAACTCTAAAATTGACAATGGTTACCACACAATGGTAACTGTACCCTTCACAATGGTTACCACACAATAATAACTGTACACTTCACAATGGTTACCACACAATGGTAACTGCACTCTTCACAGTGGTTACCACACAATGGTAACTGTACACTCTACAATGGTAACCATACAACGGAAACTGTACACTTCGGAGTCTTTACCACACAATGGTAACTCTACACTTCACAATGGTTACCACACAATAAAAACTGAACACTTCACAATGGTTACACATAATGGGAACTGTACACTTTCCAATGGTTACCACACAATGGGAACTGTACCCTTCACAATGGTTCCCATACAATGATAACTGTACACTTCATCATGGTTACCACACAATGGGAACTGTACACTTCACAATGGTTCCAACTCAATGGTAACTGTACACTTTACAACGGTTACTACCACACAATGGGAATTGTACACTTCACAATGGTTACCACACAATGGTAACTGTACACTTCAAAATGGTCACCACACAATGGGAACTTTACACTTCTCATTGGTTACCACACAATGGGAACTGTACACTTCATAATGGTTATGACACAATTGTACGTGTACACTATGCAGTGGTTACCACACAATGAGAACTTTACACGTCACAATGGTTACCACACAATAGTAACTGTGCATTTCAAAATGGTCACCACACAATGGGAACTGTCCACTTCGCAATGGTTATCGCACAATGGGAACTGCACACTTCACAGGTGTTACAACACAATGGAAACTTTACACTTCTCAATGGTTAGCACACAATGGTAACTGTACCCTTCATAATGTTACCACACAATGGGAACTGTACACTTCACAACGTTGACCACACAATGGTAACTGTACACTTCACTATGATTACCACACAATCGCAACTTTACCCTTCGCAATGGTCACCACAGAATGAGAACTGTGCACTTTGCAATGGTTCCCACACAATGGGAACTGTACGCTTCACAATGGTTACCACACTATGGTAACTGCACACTTTGCAGCAGTTACCACACAATGGGAACTGTACACTTCTAAACTGTTACCTCACAATGGGAACTGTACACTTCACAATGGTTACCACAGAATGGGAACTGTACACTTCGCAATGGATACCACACAATGGGAACTGTACACTTCGCAATGCTTCCCACACAATGGTAACTGTACACTTCACAGTGGTTACAACACAATGGTAACTGTACACTTCACAATGGTTACACACAATGTCAACTCTACACTTCACAATGGTTACCACACAATGGAAACTGTACACTTCGCAATGGATACCACACAATAAGAACTCTACACTTCGCAGCATTTACCACACAATGGAAACCGTACACTTTACAGTTGTTACCACACAATGAGAACCGTAAACTTTACAATGGTTACACACGATGCTGATTGTACACTTAAAAATGGTTACCACACAATGGTAACTGTACACTTCACAGTGGTTACCTCTCAATGGAAACTCTACACCTCACAATGGTTACCACACAATGGGAACTGTACACTTCACAGTGGTTACCACACAATGGTAACTCTACACTTCACAATGGTTACCACACAATGGGAACTGTGCACGTCACAATGGTTACACACAATGAGAGCTCTACACTTCACAATTGTTCCCACATAATGGGAACTGTGCACACCACAGCAGTTACCACACAGTCGTAAGTGTACACTTCACAATGCTTACACACAATAAGAGCTCTACACTTCACAATAGTTCCCACATAATCGGAACTGTACACTTCACTATGGTTACCACACGGTGGGAACTGTACACTTTACAGCAGTTACCACACCATAGAAACTGGGCATTTCACAATGGTTACCACACAGTAATAACTGTACACTTCACAATGGTTATCAGACAATGGAAACTGTACCCTTCACAATAGTTACCACACAATGAAAACTGTACACTTCACAATGGTTACACACTATGAGAACTGTAGGCTTCACAATGGTTACCACACAATGGGAACTTTACACTTCACAATGCTTATGACACAATGGAAACTTTACACTTCACAATGGTTCCCACACAATGGTAAATGTACAGTTTACAATGGTTACGGACAATGGCAAAAGTGCACTTCACGATGGTTACCACACAATTGGAACTTTACACTTCACAATGGTTACAAACAAAGGAAACTGTACACTTCACAATGGTTAAAACACAATGATAACTGTACACTTCACAACGGTTACCACACAATGGAAACTGTACACTTTGCAGTGGTTAGCTCACAATGGAAACTCTACACTTCACAATGGTTACCACACAAAGGGATCTGTACACTTTGCAGCGGTCACCACACAATGGTAACTTTACTTTTCACAATGGTTACACACTATGGGAACTCTACACTTTACAATGGGTACCACACAATGGTGACTGTACACATCACAATGGTTACACACAAGGGGAGCTCTACACTTCAGAATGGTTACAACACAATGAAATCTGGACACTTCACTATGGTTAAACACAATGGGAACTGTACACTTCACAATGGTTACACACAATGGTAAATCTACATTTCTCCGCGGTCACCCCGAAAACGAAACTGCACACTTCAGAATGGTTACCACAAAACAGGAACTGTACACTTCACAATGATTACACACAAATGGAACTGTACACTTCACAATTGTTACCACACAATGGGAAATGTACAATTCACAATTTTTACCACATCATGGGAACTGTACACTTGACAATGTTTACCACACAATGGGAATGGTACACTTCACAATGGTTACCACACAGTTGGAACTCTACACTTCACAGCGGTTACCACACAATGGGAACTGTACACTTCACAGCGGTTACCACACAATGGTAACTGTACACGTCACAATAGTTACCACACAATAAAAACTGTACGCTTCACAATGCTTACACACAATGGAAACTGTACACTTCACCATCGTTACCACACAATCGGAACTGTAAACCTTACAATGGTTTCCAAACAATAATAACTGTACACTTCACAATGGTTACCACGCAATGGGAACTGTACACTTTACAATGGTTTCCACAAAATGGTAAATGTACACTTCACAATGCTTACCACACAATGGCAACTGTACACATCACAATGGTTACTTGACGATGGTAACTGTACACTTGACAATGGTTACTAAAAATGGAAACTCTAAAATTGACAATGGTTACCACACAATGGTAACTGTACCCTTCACAATGGTTACCACACAATAATAACTGTACACTTCACAATGGTTACCACACAATGGTAACTGCACTCTTCACAGTGGTTACCACACAATGGTAACTGTACACTCTACAATGGTAACCATACAACGGAAACTGTACACTTCGGAGTCTTTACCACACAATGGTAACTCTACACTTCACAATGGTTACCACACAATAAAAACTGAACACTTCACAATGGTTACACATAATGGGAACTGTACACTTTCCAATGGTTACCACACAATGGGAACTGTACCCTTCACAATGGTTCCCATACAATGATAACTGTACACTTCATCATGGTTACCACACAATGGGAACTGTACACTTCACAATGGTTCCAACTCAATGGTAACTGTACACTTTACAACGGTTACTACCACACAATGGGAATTGTACACTTCACAATGGTTACCACACAATGGTAACTGTACACTTCAAAATGGTCACCACACAATGGGAACTTTACACTTCTCATTGGTTACCACACAATGGGAACTGTACACTTCATAATGGTTATGACACAATTGTACGTGTACACTATGCAGTGGTTACCACACAATGAGAACTTTACACGTCACAATGGTTACCACACAATAGTAACTGTGCATTTCAAAATGGTCACCACACAATGGGAACTGTCCACTTCGCAATGGTTATCGCACAATGGGAACTGCACACTTCACAGGTGTTACAACACAATGGAAACTTTACACTTCTCAATGGTTAGCACACAATGGTAACTGTACCCTTCATAATGTTACCACACAATGGGAACTGTACACTTCACAACGTTGACCACACAATGGTAACTGTACACTTCACTATGATTACCACACAATCGCAACTTTACCCTTCGCAATGGTCACCACAGAATGAGAACTGTGCACTTCGCAATGGTTCCCACACAATGGGAACTGTACGCTTCACAATGGTTACCACACTATGGTAACTGCACACTTTGCAGCGGTTACCACACAATGGGAACTGTACACTTCTAAACTGTTACCTCACAATGGGAACTGTACACTTCACAATGGTTACCACAGAATGGGAACTGTACACTTCGCAATGGATACCACACAATGGGAACTGTACACTTCGCAATGCTTCCCACACAATGGTAACTGTACACTTCACAGTGGTTACAACACAATGGTAACTGTACACTTCACAATGGTTACACACAATGTAAACTCTACACTTCACAATGGTTACCACACAATGGAAACTGTACACTTCGCAATGGATACCACACAATAAGAACTCTACACTTCGCAGCATTTACCACACAATGGAAACCGTACACTTTACAGTTGTTACCACACAATGAGAACCGTAAACTTTACAATGGTTACACACGATGCTGATTGTACACTTAAAAATGGTTACCACACAATGGTAACTGTACACTTCACAGTGGTTACCTCTCAATGGAAACTCTACACCTCACAATGGTTACCACACAATGGGAACTGTACACTTCACAGTGGTTACCACACAATGGTAACTCTACACTTCACAATGGTTACCACACAATGGGAACTGTGCACGTCACAATGGTTACACACAATGAGAGCTCTACACTTCACAATTGTTCCCACATAATGGGAACTGTGCACACCACAGCAGTTACCACACAGTCGTAAGTGTACACTTCACAATGCTTACACACAATAAGAGCTCTACACTTCACAATAGTTCCCACATAATCGGAACTGTACACTTCACTATGGTTACCACACGGTGGGAACTGTACACTTTACAGCAGTTACCACACCATAGAAACTGGGCATTTCACAATGGTTACCACACAGTAATAACTGTACACTTCACAATGGTTATCAGACAATGGAAACTGTACCCTTCACAATAGTTACCACACAATGAAAACTGTACACTTCACAATGGTTACACACTATGAGAACTGTAGGCTTCACAATGGTTACCACACAATGGGAACTTTACACTTCACAATGCTTATGACACAATGGAAACTTTACACTTCACAATGGTTCCCACACAATGGTAAATGTACAGTTTACAATGGTTACGGACAATGGCAAAAGTGCACTTCACGATGGTTACCACACAATTGGAACTTTACACTTCACAATGGTTACAAACAAAGGAAACTGTACACTTCACAATGGTTAAAACACAATGATAACTGTACACTTCACAACGGTTACCACACAATGGAAACTGTACACTTTGCAGTGGTTAGCTCACAATGGAAACTCTACACTTCACAATGGTTACCACACAAAGGGATCTGTACACTTTGCAGCGGTCACCACACAATGGTAACTTTACTTTTCACAATGGTTACACACTATGGGAACTGTACACTTTACAATGGGTACCACACAATGGTGACTGTACACATGACAATGGTTACACACAAGGGGAGGTCTACACTTCAGAATGGTTACAACACAATGAAATCTGGACACTTCACTATGGTTAAACACAATGGGAACTGTACACTTCACAATGGTTACACACAATGGTAAATCTACATTTCTCCGCGGTCACCCCGAAAACGAAACTGCACACTTCAGAATGGTTACCACAAAACAGGAACTGTACACTTCACAATGATTACACACCAATGGAACTGTACACTTCACAATTGTTACCACACAATGGGAAATGTACAATTCACAATTTTTACCACATCATGGGAACTGTACACTTGACAATGGTTACCACACAATGGGAATGGTACACTTCACAATGGTTACCACACAGTTGGAACTCTACACTTCACAGCGGTTACCACACAATGGGAACTGTACACTTCACAGCGGTTACCACACAATGGTAACTGTACACGTCACAATAGTTACCACACAATAAAAACTGTACGCTTCACAATGCTTACACACAATGAAAACTGTACACTTCACCATCGTTACCACACAATCGGAACTGTAAACCTTACAATGGTTTCCAAACAATAATAACTGTACACTTCACAATGGTTACCACGCAATGGGAACTGTACACTTGACAATGGTTTCCACAAAATGGTAAATGTACACTTCACAATGCTTACCACACAATGGGAACTGCACACATCACAATGGTTACTTGACGATGGTAACTGTACACTTGACAATGGTTACTAAAAATGGAAACTCTAAAATTGACAATGGTTACCACACAATGGTAACTGTACCCTTCACAATGGTTACCACACAATAATAACTGTACACTTCACAATGGTTACCACACAATGGTAACTGCACTCTTCACAGTGGTTACCACACAATGGTAACTGTACACTCTACAATGGTAACCATACAACGGAAACTGTACACTTCGGAGTCTTTACCACACAATGGTAACTCTACACTTCACAATGGTTACCACACAATAAAAACTGAACACTTCACAATGGTTACACATAATGGGAACTGTACACTTTCCAATGGTTACCACACAATGGGAACTGTACCCTTCACAATGGTTCCCATACAATGATAACTGTACACTTCATCATGGTTACCACACAATGGGAACTGTACACCTCACAATGGTTCCAACTCAATGGTAACTGTACACTTTACAACGGTTACTACCACACAATGGGAATTGTACACTTCACAATGGTTACCACACAATGGTAACTGTACACTTCAAAATGGTCACCACACAATGGGAACTTTACACTTCTCATTGGTTACCACACAATGGGAACTGTACACTTCATAATGGTTATGACACAATTGTACGTGTACACTATGCAGTGGTTACCACACAATGAGAACTTTACACGTCACAATGGTTACCACACAATAGTAACTGTGCATTTCAAAATGGTCACCACACAATGGGAACTGTCCACTTCGCAATGGTTATCGCAAAATGGGAACTGCACACTTCACAGGTGTTACAACACAATGGAAACTTTACACTTCTCAATGGTTAGCACACAATGGTAACTGTACCCTTCATAATGTTACCACACAATGGGAACTGTACACTTCACAACGTTGACCACACAATGGTAACTGTACACTTCACTATGATTACCACACAATCGCAACTTTACCCTTCGCAATGGTCACCACAGAATGAGAACTGTGCACTTCGCAATGGTTCCCACACAATGGGAACTGTACGCTTCACAATGGTTACCACACTATGGTAACTGCACACTTTGCAGCGGTTACCACACAATGGGAACTGTACACTTCTAAACTGTTACCTCACAATGGGAACTGTACACTTCACAATGGTTACCACAGAATGGGAACTGTACACTTCGCAATGGATACCACACAATGGGAACTGTACACTTCGCAATGCTTCCCACACAATGGTAACTGTACACTTCACAGTGGTTACAACACAATGGTAACTGTACACTTCACAATGGTTACACACAATGTCAACTCTACACTTCACAATGGTTACCACACAATGGAAACTGTACACTTCGCAATGGATACCACACAATAAGAACTCTACACTTCGCAGCATTTACCACACAATGGAAACCGTACACTTTACAGTTGTTACCACACAATGAGAACCGTAAACTTTACAATGGTTACACACGATGCTGATTGTACACTTAAAAATGGTTACCACACAATGGTAACTGTACACTTCACAGTGGTTACCTCTCAATGGAAACTCTACACCTCACAATGGTTACCACACAATGGGAACTGTACACTTCACAGTGGTTACCACACAATGGTAACTCTACACTTCACAATGGTTACCACACAATGGGAACTGTGCACGTCACAATGGTTACACACAATGAGAGCTCTACACTTCACAATTGTTCCCACATAATGGGAACTGTGCACACCACAGCAGTTACCACACAGTCGTAAGTGTACACTTCACAATGCTTACACACAATAAGAGCTCTACACTTCACAATAGTTCCCACATAATCGGAACTGTACACTTCACTATGGTTACCACACGGTGGGAACTGTACACTTTACAGCAGTTACCACACCATAGAAACTGGGCATTTCACAATGGTTACCACACAGTAATAACTGTACACTTCACAATGGTTATCAGACAATGGAAACTGTACCCTTCACAATAGTTACCACACAATGAAAACTGTACACTTCACAATGGTTACACACTATGAGAACTGTAGGCTTCACAATGGTTACCACACAATGGGAACTTTACACTTCACAATGCTTATGACACAATGGAAACTTTACACTTCACAATGGTTCCCACACAATGGTAAATGTACAGTTTACAATGGTTACGGACAATGGGAAAAGTGCACTTCACGATGGTTACCACACAATTGGAACTTTACACTTCACAATGGTTACAAACAAAGGAAACTGTACACTTCACAATGGTTAAAACACAATGATAACTGTACACTTCACAACGGTTACCACACAATGGAAACTGTACACTTTGCAGTGGTTAGCTCACAATGGAAACTCTACACTTCACAATGGTTACCACACAATGGGATCTGTACACTTTGCAGCGGTCACCACACAATGGTAACTTTACTTTTCACAATGGTTACACACTATGGGAACTGTACACTTTACAATGGGTACCACACAATGGTGACTGTACACATCACAATGGTTACACACAAGGGGAGCTCTACACTTCAGAATGGTTACAACACAATGAAATCTGGACACTTCACTATGGTTAAACACAATGGGAACTGTACACTTCACAATGGTTACACACAATGGTAAATCTACATTTCTCAGCGGTCACCCCAAAAACGAAACTGCACACTTCACCGTGGTTACCACAAAACAGGAACTGTACACTTCACAATGATTACACACAAATGGAACTGTACACTTCACAATTGTTACCACACAATGGGAAATGTACAATTCACAATTTTTACCACATCATGGGAACTGTACACTTGACAATGGTTACCACACAATGGGAATGGTACACTTCACAATGGTTACCACACCGTTGGAACTCTACACTTCACAGCGGTTACCACACAATGGGAACTGTACACTTCACAGCGGTTACCACACAATGGGAACTGTACACGTCACAATAGTTACCACACAATAAAAATTGTACGCTTCACAATGCTTACACACAATGGAAACTGTACACTTCACCATCGTTACCACACAATCGGAACTGTAAACCTTACAATGGTTTCCAAACAATAATAACTGTACACTTTACAATGGTTACCACGCAGTGGGAACTGTACACTTTACAATGGTTTCCACAAAATGGTAAATGTACACTTCACAATGTTTACCACACAATGGGAACTGCACACATCACAATGGTTACTTGACGATGGTAACTGTACACTTGACAATGGTTACTAAAAATGGAAACTCTAAAATTGACAATGGTTACCACACAATGGTAACTGTACCCTTCACAATGGTTACCACACAATAATAACTGTACACTTCACAATGGTTACCACACAATGGTAACTGCACTCTTCACAGTGGTTACCACACAATGGTAACTGTACACTCTACAATGGTAACCATACAACGGAAACTGTACACTTCGGAGTCTTTACCACACAATGGTAACTCTACACTTCACAATGGTTACCACACAATAAAAACTGAACACTTCACAATGGTTACACATAATGGGAACTGTACACTTTCCAATGGTTACCACACAATGGGAACTGTACCCTTCACAATGGTTCCCATACAATGATAACTGTACACTTCATCATGGTTACCACACAATGGGAACTGTACACCTCACAATGGTTCCAACTCAATGGTAACTGTACACTTTACAACGGTTACTACCACACAATGGGAATTGTACACTTCACAATGGTTACCACACAATGGTAACTGTACACTTCAAAATGGTCACCACACAATGGGAACTTTACACTTCTCATTGGTTACCACACAATGGGAACTGTACACTTCATAATGGTTATGACACAATTGTACGTGTACACTATGCAGTGGTTACCACACAATGAGAACTTTACACGTCACAATGGTTACCACACAATAGTAACTGTGCATTTCAAAATGGTCACCACACAATGGGAACTGTCCACTTCGCAATGGTTATCGCACAATGGGAACTGCACACTTCACAGGTGTTACAACACAATGGAAACTTTACACTTCTCAATGGTTAGCACACAATGGTAACTGTACCCTTCATAATGTTACCACACAATGGGAACTGTACACTTCACAACGTTGACCACACAATGGTAACTGTACACTTCACTATGATTACCACACAATCGCAACTTTACCCTTCGCAATGGTCACCACAGAATGAGAACTGTGCACTTCGCAATGGTTCCCACACAATGGGAACTGTACGCTTCACAATGGTTACCACACTATGGTAACTGCACACTTTGCAGCGGTTACCACACAATGGGAACTGTACACTTCTAAACTGTTACCTCACAATGGGAACTGTACACTTCACAATGGTTACCACAGAATGGGAACTGTACACTTCGCAATGGATACCACACAATGGGAACTGTACACTTCGCAATGCTTCCCACACAATGGTAACTGTACACTTCACAGTGGTTACAACACAATGGTAACTGTACACTTCACAATGGTTACACACAATGTAAACTCTACACTTCACAATGGTTACCACACAATGGAAACTGTACACTTCGCAATGGATACCACACAATAAGAACTCTACACTTCGCAGCATTTACCACACAATGGAAACCGTACACTTTACAGTTGTTACCACACAATGAGAACCGTAAACTTTACAATGGTTACACACGATGCTGATTGTACACTTAAAAATGGTTACCACACAATGGTAACTGTACACTTCACAGTGGTTACCTCTCAATGGAAACTCTACACCTCACAATGGTTACCACACAATGGGAACTGTACACTTCACAGTGGTTACCACACAATGGTAACTCTACACTTCACAATGGTTACCACACAATGGGAACTGTGCACGTCACAATGGTTACACACAATGAGAGCTCTACACTTCACAATTGTTCCCACATAATGGGAACTGTGCACACCACAGCAGTTACCACACAGTCGTAAGTGTACACTTCACAATGCTTACACACAATAAGAGCTCTACACTTCACAATAGTTCCCACATAATCGGAACTGTACACTTCACTATGGTTACCACACGGTGGGAACTGTACACTTTACAGCAGTTACCACACCATAGAAACTGGGCATTTCACAATGGTTACCACACAGTAATAACTGTACACTTCACAATGGTTATCAGACAATGGAAACTGTACCCTTCACAATAGTTACCACACAATGAAAACTGTACACTTCACAATGGTTACACACTATGAGAACTGTAGGCTTCACAATGGTTACCACACAATGGGAACTTTACACTTCACAATGCTTATGACACAATGGAAACTTTACACTTCACAATGGTTCCCACACAATGGTAAATGTACAGTTTACAATGGTTACGGACAATGGGAAAAGTGCACTTCACGATGGTTACCACACAATTGGAACTTTACACTTCACAATGGTTACAAACAAAGGAAACTGTACACTTCACAATGGTTAAAACACAATGATAACTGTACACTTCACAACGGTTACCACACAATGGAAACTGTACACTTTGCAGTGGTTAGCTCACAATGGAAACTCTACACTTCACAATGGTTACCACACAATGGGATCTGTACACTTTGCAGCGGTCACCACACAATGGTAACTTTACTTTTCACAATGGTTACACACTATGGGAACTGTACACTTTACAATGGGTACCACACAATGGTGACTGTACACATCACAATGGTTACACACAAGGGGAGCTCTACACTTCAGAATGGTTACAACACAATGAAATCTGGACACTTCACTATGGTTAAACACAATGGGAACTGTACACTTCACAATGGTTACACACAATGGTAAATCTACATTTCTCAGCGGTCACCCCAAAAACGAAACTGCACACTTCACCGTGGTTACCACAAAACAGGAACTGTAAACTTCACAATGATTACACACAAATGGAACTGTACACTTCACAATTGTTACCACACAATGGGAAATGTACAATTCACAATTTTTACCACATCATGGGAACTGTACACTTGACAATGGTTACCACACAATGGGAATGGTACACTTCACAATGATTACCACACCGTTGGAACTCTACACTTCACAGCGGTTACCACACAATGGGAACTGTACACTTCACAGCGGTTACCACACAATGGGAACTGTACACGTCACAATAGTTACCACACAATAAAAATTGTACGCTTCACAATGCTTACACACAATGGAAACTGTACACTTCACCATCGTTACCACACAATCGGAACTGTAAACCTTACAATGGTTTCCTAACAATAATAACTGTACACTTCACAATGGTTACCACGCAATGGGAACTGTACACTTTACAATGGTTTCCACAAAATGGTAAATGTACACTTCACAATGCTTACCACACAATGGGAACTGCACACATCACAATGGTTACTTGACGATGGTAACTGTACACTTGACAATGGTTACTAAAAATGGAAACTCTAAAATTGACAATGGTTACCACACAATGGTAACTGTACCCTTCACAATGGTTACCACACAATAATAACTGTACACTTCACAATGGTTACCACACAATGGTAACTGCACTCTTCACAGTGGTTACCACACAATGGTAACTGTACACTTTACAATGGTAACCATACAACGGAAACTGTACACTTCGGAGTCTTTACCACACAATGGTAACTCTACACTTCACAATGGTTACCACACAATAAAAACTGAACACTTCACAATGGTTACACATAATGGGAACTGTACACTTTCCAATGGTTACCACACAATGGGAACTGTACCCTTCACAATGGTTCCCATACAATGATAACTGTACACTTCATCATGGTTACCACACAATGGGAACTGTACACCTCACAATGGTTCCAACTCAATGGTAACTGTACACTTTACAACGGTTACTACCACACAATGGGAATTGTACACTTCACAATGGTTACCACACAATGGTAACTGTACACTTCAAAATGGTCACCACACAATGGGAACTTTACACTTCTCATTGGTTACCACACAATGGGAACTGTACACTTCATAATGGTTATGACACAATTGTACGTGTACACTATGCAGTGGTTACCACACAATGAGAACTTTACACGTCACAATGGTTACCACACAATAGTAACTGTGCATTTCAAAATGGTCACCACACAATGGGAACTGTCCACTTCGCAATGGTTATCGCACAATGGGAACTGCACACTTCACAGGTGTTACAACACAATGGAAACTTTACACTTCTCAATGGTTAGCACACAATGGTAACTGTACCCTTCATAATGTTACCACACAATGGGAACTGTACACTTCACAACGTTGACCACACAATGGTAACTGTACACTTCACTATGATTACCACACAATCGCAACTTTACCCTTCGCAATGGTCACCACAGAATGAGAACTGTGCACTTCGCAATGGTTCCCACACAATGGGAACTGTACGCTTCACAATGGTTACCACACTATGGTAACTGCACACTTTGCAGCGGTTACCACACAATGGGAACTGTACACTTCTAAACTGTTACCTCACAATGGGAACTGTACACTTCACAATGGTTACCACAGAATGGGAACTGTACACTTCGCAATGGATACCACACAATGGGAACTGTACACTTCGCAATGCTTCCCACACAATGGTAACTGTACACTTCACAGTGGTTACAACACAATGGTAACTGTACACTTCACAATGGTTACACACAATGTCAACTCTACACTTCACAATGGTTACCACACAATGGAAACTGTACACTTCGCAATGGATACCACACAATAAGAACTCTACACTTCGCAGCATTTACCACACAATGGAAACCGTACACTTTACAGTTGTTACCACACAATGAGAACCGTAAACTTTACAATGGTTACACACGATGCTGATTGTACACTTAAAAATGGTTACCACACAATGGTAACTGTACACTTCACAGTGGTTACCTCTCAATGGAAACTCTACACCTCACAATGGTTACCACACAATGGGAACTGTACACTTCACAGTGGTTACCACACAATGGTAACTCTACACTTCACAATGGTTACCACACAATGGGAACTGTACACGTCACAATGGTTACACACAATGAGAGCTCTACACTTCACAATTGTTCCCACATAATGGGAACTGTGCACACCACAGCAGTTACCACACAGTCGTAAGTGTACACTTCACAATGCTTACACACAATAAGAGCTCTACACTTCACAATAGTTCCCACATAATCGGAACTGTACACTTCACTATGGTTACCACACGGTGGGAACTGTACACTTTACAGCAGTTACCACACCATAGAAACTGGGCATTTCACAATGGTTACCACACAGTAATAACTGTACACTTCACAATGGTTATCAGACAATGGAAACTGTACCCTTCACAATAGTTACCACACAATGAAAACTGTACACTTCACAATGGTTACACACTATGAGAACTGTAGGCTTCACAATGGTTACCACACAATGGGAACTTTACACTTCACAATGCTTATGACACAATGGAAACTTTACACTTCACAATGGTTCCCACACAATGGTAAATGTACAGTTTACAATGGTTACGGACAATGGCAAAAGTGCACTTCACGATGGTTACCACACAATTGGAACTTTACACTTCACAATGGTTACAAACAAAGGAAACTGTACACTTCACAATGGTTAAAACACAATGATAACTGTACACTTCACAACGGTTACCACACAATGGAAACTGTACACTTTGCAGTGGTTAGCTCACAATGGAAACTCTACACTTCACAATGGTTACCACACAATGGGATCTGTACACTTTGCAGCGGTCACCACACAATGGTAACTTTACTTTTCACAATGGTTACACACTATGGGAACTGTACACTTTACAATGGGTACCACACAATGGTGACTGTACACATCACAATGGTTACACACAAGGGGAGCTCTACACTTCAGAATGGTTACAACACAATGAAATCTGGACACTTCACTATGGTTAAACACAATGGGAACTGTACACTTCACAATGGTTACACACAATGGTAAATCTACATTTCTCCGCGGTCACCCCGAAAACGAAACTGCACACTTCAGAATGGTTACCACAAAACAGGAACTGTACACTTCACAATGATTACACACAAATGGAACTGTACACTTCACAATTGTTACCACACAATGGGAAATGTACAATTCACAATTTTTACCACATCATGGGAACTGTACACTTGACAATGGTTACCACACAATGGGAATGGTACACTTCACAATGGTTACCACACAGTTGGAACTCTACACTTCACAGCGGTTACCACACAATGGGAACTGTACACTTCACAGCGGTTACCACACAATGGGAACTGTACACGTCACAATAGTTACCACACAATAAAAA
Organism: Callithrix jacchus; assembly: GCF_049354715.1. Lineage (NCBI taxonomy): Eukaryota > Metazoa > Chordata > Mammalia > Primates > Cebidae > Callithrix > Callithrix jacchus. Next base: position 332,156 of record NC_133518.1, read on the forward strand.
CTGTACGCTTCACAATGCTTACACACAATGGAAACTGTACACTTCACCATCGTTACCACACAATCGGAACTGTAAACCTTACAATGGTTTCCAAACAATAATAACTGTACACTTCACAATGGTTACCACGCAATGGGAACTGTACACTTTACAATGGTTTCCACAAAATGGTAAATGTACACTTCACAATGCTTACCACACAATGGGAACTGCACACATCACAATGGTTACTTGACGATGGTAACTGTACACTTGACAATGGTTACTAAAAATGGAAACTCTAAAATTGACAATGGTTACCACACAATGGTAACTGTACCCTTCACAATGGTTACCACACAATAATAACTGTACACTTCACAATGGTTACCACACAATGGTAACTGCACTCTTCACAGTGGTTACCACACAATGGTAACTGTACACTCTACAATGGTAACCATACAACGGAAACTGTACACTTCGGAGTCTTTACCACACAATGGTAACTCTACACTTCACAATGGTTACCACACAATAAAAACTGAACACTTCACAATGGTTACACATAATGGGAACTGTACACTTTCCAATGGTTACCACACAATGGGAACTGTACCCTTCACAATGGTTCCCATACAATGATAACTGTACACTTCATCATGGTTACCACACAATGGGAACTGTACACCTCACAATGGTTCCAACTCAATGGTAACTGTACACTTTACAACGGTTACTACCACACAATGGGAATTGTACACTTCACAATGGTTACCACACAATGGTAACTGTACACTTCAAAATGGTCACCACACAATGGGAACTTTACACTTCTCATTGGTTACCACACAATGGGAACTGTACACTTCATAATGGTTATGACACAATTGTACGTGTACACTATGCAGTGGTTACCACACAATGAGAACTTTACACGTCACAATGGTTACCACACAATAGTAACTGTGCATTTCAAAATGGTCACCACACAATGGGAACTGTCCACTTCGCAATGGTTATCGCACAATGGGAACTGCACACTTCACAGGTGTTACAACACAATGGAAACTTTACACTTCTCAATGGTTAGCACACAATGGTAACTGTACCCTTCATAATGTTACCACACAATGGGAACTGTACACTTCACAACGTTGACCACACAATGGTAACTGTACACTTCACTATGATTACCACACAATCGCAACTTTACCCTTCGCAATGGTCACCACAGAATGAGAACTGTGCACTTCGCAATGGTTCCCACACAATGGGAACTGTACGCTTCACAATGGTTACCACACTATGGTAACTGCACACTTTGCAGCGGTTACCACACAATGGGAACTGTACACTTCTAAACTGTTACCTCACAATGGGAACTGTACACTTCACAATGGTTACCACAGAATGGGAACTGTACACTTCGCAATGGATACCACACAATGGGAACTGTACACTTCGCAATGCTTCCCACACAATGGTAACTGTACACTTCACAGTGGTTACAACACAATGGTAACTGTACACTTCACAATGGTTACACACAATGTAAACTCTACACTTCACAATGGTTACCACACAATGGAAACTGTACACTTCGCAATGGATACCACACAATAAGAACTCTACACTTCGCAGCATTTACCACACAATGGAAACCGTACACTTTACAGTTGTTACCACACAATGAGAACCGTAAACTTTACAATGGTTACACACGATGCTGATTGTACACTTAAAAATGGTTACCACACAATGGTAACTGTACACTTCACAGTGGTTACCTCTCAATGGAAACTCTACACCTCACAATGGTTACCACACAATGGGAACTGTACACTTCACAGTGGTTACCACACAATGGTAACTCTACACTTCACAATGGTTACCACACAATGGGAACTGTGCACGTCACAATGGTTACACACAATGAGAGCTCTACACTTCACAATTGTTCCCACATAATGGGAACTGTGCACACCACAGCAGTTACCACACAGTCGTAACTGTACACTTCACAATGCTTACACACAATAAGAGCTCTACACTTCACAATAGTTCCCACATAATCGGAACTGTACACTTCACTATGGTTACCACACGGTGGGAACTGTACACTTTACAGCAGTTACCACACCATAGAAACTGGGCATTTCACATTGGTTACCACACAGTAATAACTGTACACTTCACAATGGTTATCAGACAATGGAAACTGTACCCTTCACAATAGTTACCACACAATGAAAACTGTACACTTCACAATGGTTACACACTATGAGAACTGTAGGCTTCACAATGGTTACCACACAATGGGAACTTTACACTTCACAATGCTTATGACACAATGGAAACTTTACACTTCACAATGGTTCCCACACAACGGTAAATGTACAGTTTACAATGGTTACGGACAATGGGAAAAGTGCACTTCACGATGGTTACCACACAATTGGAACTTTACACTTCACAATGGTTACAAACAAAGGAAACTGTACACTTCACAATGGTTAAAACACAATGATAACTGTACACTTCACAACGGTTACCACACAATGGAAACTGTACACTTTGCAGTGATTAGCTCACAATGGAAACTCTACACTTCACAATGGTTACCACACAATGGGATCTGTACACTTTGCAGCGGTCACCACACAATGGTAACTTTACTTTTCACAATGGTTACACACTATGGGAACTGTACACTTTACAATGGGTACCACACAATGGTGACTGTACACATCACAATGGTTACACACAAGGGGAGCTCTACACTTCAGAATGGTTACAACACAATGAAATCTGGACACTTCACTATGGTTAAACACAATGGGAACTGTACACTTCACAATGGTTACACACAATGGTAAATCTACATTTCTCCGCGGTCACCCCGAAAACGAAACTGCACACTTCAGAATGGTTACCACAAAACAGGAACTGTACACTTCACAATGATTACACACAAATGGAACTGTACACTTCACAATTGTTACCACACAATGGGAAATGTACAATTCACAATTTTTACCACATCATGGGAACTGTACACTTGACAATGGTTACCACACAATGGGAATGGTACACTTCACAATGGTTACCACACAGTTGGAACTCTACACTTCACAGCGGTTACCACACAATGGGAACTGTACACTTCACAGCGGTTACCACACAATGGTAACTGTACACGTCACAATAGCTACCACACAATAAAAACTGCACGCTTCACAATGCTTACACACAATGGAAACTGTACACTTCACCATCGTTACCACACAATCGGAACTGTAAACCTTACAATGGTTTCCAAACAATAATAACTGTACACTTCACAATTTTTACCACGCAATGGGAACTGTACACTTTACAATGGTTTCCACAAAATGGTAAATGTACACTTCACAATGCTTACCACACAATGGGAACTGCACACATCACAATGGTTACTTGACGATGGTAACTGTACACTTGACAATGGTTACTAAAAATGGAAACTCTAAAATTGACAATGGTTACCACACAATGGTAACTGTACCCTTCACAATGGTTACCACACAATAATAACTGTACACTTCACAATGGTTACCACACAATGGTAACTGCACTCTTCACAGTGGTTACCACACAATGGTAACTGTACACTCTACAATGGTAACCATACAACGGAAACTGTACACTTCGGAGTCTTTACCACACAATGGTAACTCTACACTTCACAATGGTTACCACACAATAAAAACTGAACACTTCACAATGGTTACACATAATGGGAACTGTACACTTTCCAATGGTTACCACACAATGGGAACTGTACCCTTCACAATGGTTCCCATACAATGATAACTGTACACTTCATCATGGTTACCACACAATGGGAACTGTACACTTCACAATGGTTCCAACTCAATAGTAACTGTACACTTTACAACGTTTACTACCACACAATGGGAATTGTACACTTCACAATGGTTACCACACAATGGTAACTGTACACTTCAAAATGGTCACCACACAATGGGAACTTTACACTTCTCATTGGTTACCACACAATGGGAACTGTACACTTCATAATGGTTATGACACAATTGTACGTGTACACTATGCAGTGGTTACCACACAATGAGAACTTTACACGTCACAATGGTTACCACACAATAGTAACTGTGCATTTCAAAATGGTCACCACACAATGGGAACTGTCCACTTCGCAATGGTTATCGCACAATGGGAACTGCACACTTCACAGGTGTTACAACACAATGGAAACTTTACACTTCTCAATGGTTAGCACACAATGGTAACTGTACCCTTCATAATGTTACCACACAATGGGAACTGTACACTTCACAACGTTGACCACACAATGGTAACTGTACACTTCACTATGATTACCACACAATCGCAACTTTACCCTTCGCAATGGTCACCACAGAATGAGAACTGTGCACTTCGCAATGGTTCCCACACAATGGGAACTGTACGCTTCACAATGGTTACCACACTATGGTAACTGCACACTTTGCAGCGGTTACCACACAATGGGAACTGTACACTTCTAAACTGTTACCTCACAATGGGAACTGTACACTTCACAATGGTTACCACAGAATGGGAACTGTACACTTCGCAATGGATACCACACAATGGGAACTGTACACTTCGCAATGCTTCCCACACAATGGTAACTGTACACTTCACAGTGGTTACAACACAATGGTAACTGTACACTTCACAATGGTTACACACAATGTCAACTCTACACTTCACAATGGTTACCACACAATGGAAACTGTACACTTCGCAATGGATACCACACAATAAGAACTCTACACTTCGCAGCATTTACCACACAATGGAAACCGTACACTTTACAGTTGTTACCACACAATGAGAACCGTAAACTTTACAATGGTTACACACGATGCTGATTGTACACTTAAAAATGGTTACCACACAATGGTAACTGTACACTTCACAGTGGTTACCTCTCAATGGAAACTCTACACCTCACAATGGTTACCACACAATGGGAACTGTACACTTCACAGTGGTTACCACACAATGGTAACTCTACACTTCACAATGGTTACCACACAATGGGAACTGTGCACGTCACAATGGTTACACACAATGAGAGCTCTACACTTCACAATTGTTCCCACATAATGGGAACTGTGCACACCACAGCAGTTACCACACAGTCGTAAGTGTACACTTCACAATGCTTACACACAATAAGAGCTCTACACTTCACAATAGTTCCCACATAATCGGAACTGTACACTTCACTATGGTTACCACACGGTGGGAACTGTACACTTTACAGCAGTTACCACACCATAGAAACTGGGCATTTCACAATGGTTACTACACAGTAATAACTGTACACTTCACAATGGTTATCAGACAATGGAAACTGTACCCTTCACAATAGTTACCACACAATGAAAACTGTACACTTCACAATGGTTACACACTATGAGAACTGTAGGCTTCACAATGGTTACCACACAATGGGAACTTTACACTTCACAATGCTTATGACACAATGGAAACTTTACACTTCACAATGGTTCCCACACAATGGTAAATGTACAGTTTACAATGGTTACGGACAATGGCAAAAGTGCACTTCACGATGGTTACCACACAATTGGAACTTTACACTTCACAATGGTTACAAACAAAGGAAACTGTACACTTCACAATGGTTAAAACACAATGATAACTGTACACTTCACAACGGTTACCACACAATGGAAACTGTACACTTTGCAGTGGTTAGCTCACAATGGAAACTCTACACTTCACAATGGTTACCACACAATGGGATCTGTACACTTTGCAGCGGTCACCACACAATGGTAACTTTACTTTTCACAATGGTTACACACTATGGGAACTGTACACTTTACAATGGGTACCACACAATGGTGACTGTACACATCACAATGGTTACACACAAGGGGAGCTCTACACTTCAGAATGGTTACAACACAATGAAATCTGGACACTTCACTATGGTTAAACACAATGGGAACTGTACACTTCACAATGGTTACACACAATGGTAAATCTACATTTCTCAGCGGTCACCCCAAAAACGAAACTGCACACTTCACCGTGGTTACCACAAAACAGGAACTGTACACTTCACAATGATTACACACAAATGGAACTGTACACTTCACAATTGTTACCACACAATGGGAAATGTACAATTCACAATTTTTACCACATCATGGGAACTGTACACTTGACAATGGTTACCACACAATGGGAATGGTACACTTCACAATGGTTACCACACCGTTGGAACTCTACACTTCACAGCGGTTACCACACAATGGGAACTGTACACTTCACAGCGGTTACCACACAATGGGAACTGTACACGTCACAATAGTTACCACACAATAAAAATTGTACGCTTCACAATGCTTACACACAATGGAAACTGTACACTTCACCATCGTTACCACACAATCGGAACTGTAAACCTTACAATGGTTTCCAAACAATAATAACTGTACACTTCACAATGGTTACCACGCAGTGGGAACTGTACACTTTACAATGGTTTCCACAAAATGGTAAATGTACACTTCACAATGTTTACCACACAATGGGAACTGCACACATCACAATGGTTACTTGACGATGGTAACTGTACACTTGACAATGGTTACTAAAAATGGAAACTCTAAAATTGACAATGGTTACCACACAATGGTAACTGTACCCTTCACAATGGTTACCACACAATAATAACTGTACACTTCACAATGGTTACCACACAATGGTAACTGCACTCTTCACAGTGGTTACCACACAATGGTAACTGTACACTCTACAATGGTAACCATACAACGGAAACTGTACACTTCGGAGTCTTTACCACACAATGGTAACTCTACACTTCACAATGGTTACCACACAATAAAAACTGAACACTTCACAATGGTTACACATAATGGGAACTGTACACTTTCCAATGGTTACCACACAATGGGAACTGTACCCTTCACAATGGTTCCCATACAATGATAACTGTACACTTCATCATGGTTACCACACAATGGGAACTGTACACTTCACAATGGTTCCAACTCAATGGTAACTGTACACTTTACAACGGTTACTACCACACAATGGGAATTGTACACTTCACAATGGTTACCACACAATGGTAACTGTACACTTCAAAATGGTCACCACACAATGGGAACTTTACACTTCTCATTGGTTACCACACAATGGGAACTGTACACTTCATAATGGTTATGACACAATTGTACGTGTACACTATGCAGTGGTTACCACACAATGAGAACTTTACACGTCACAATGGTTACCACACAATAGTAACTGTGCATTTCAAAATGGTCACCACACAATGGGAACTGTCCACTTCGCAATGGTTATCGCACAATGGGAACTGCACACTTCACAGGTGTTACAACACAATGGAAACTTTACACTTCTCAATGGTTAGCACACAATGGTAACTGTACCCTTCATAATGTTACCACACAATGGGAACTGTACACTTCACAACGTTGACCACACAATGGTAACTGTACACTTCACTATGATTACCACACAATCGCAACTTTACCCTTCGCAATGGTCACCACAGAATGAGAACTGTGCACTTCGCAATGGTTCCCACACAATGGGAACTGTACGCTTCACAATGGTTACCACACTATGGTAACTGCACACTTTGCAGCGGTTACCACACAATGGGAACTGTACACTTCTAAACTGTTACCTCACAATGGGAACTGTACACTTCACAATGGTTACCACAGAATGGGAACTGTACACTTCGCAATGGATACCACACAATGGGAACTGTACACTTCGCAATGCTTCCCACACAATGGTAACTGTACACTTCACAGTGGTTACAACACAATGGTAACTGTACACTTCACAATGGTTACACACAATGTAAACTCTACACTTCACAATGGTTACCACACAATGGAAACTGTACACTTCGCAATGGATACCACACAATAAGAACTCTACACTTCGCAGCATTTACCACACAATGGAAACCGTACACTTTACAGTTGTTACCACACAATGAGAACCGTAAACTTTACAATGGTTACACACGATGCTGATTGTACACTTAAAAATGGTTACCACACAATGGTAACTGTACACTTCACAGTGGTTACCTCTCAATGGAAACTCTACACCTCACAATGGTTACCACACAATGGGAACTGTACACTTCACAGTGGTTACCACACAATGGTAACTCTACACTTCACAATGGTTACCACACAATGGGAACTGTGCACGTCACAATGGTTACACACAATGAGAGCTCTACACTTCACAATTGTTCCCATATAATGGGAACTGTGCACACCACAGCAGTTACCACACAGTCGTAACTGTACACTTCACAATGCTTACACACAATAAGAGCTCTACACTTCACAATAGTTCCCACATAATCGGAACTGTACACTTCACTATGGTTACCACACGGTGGGAACTGTACACTTTACAGCAGTTACCACACCATAGAAACTGGGCATTTCACAATGGTTACCACACAGTAATAACTGTACACTTCACAATGGTTATCAGACAATGGAAACTGTACCCTTCACAATAGTTACCACACAATGAAAACTGTACACTTCACAATGGTTACACACTATGAGAACTGTAGGCTTCACAATGGTTACCACACAATGGGAACTTTACACTTCACAATGCTTATGACACAATGGAAACTTTACACTTCACAATGGTTCCCACACAATGGTAAATGTACAGTTTACAATGGTTACGGACAATGGCAAAAGTGCACTTCACGATGGTTACCACACAATTGGAACTTTACACTTCACAATGGTTACAAACAAAGGAAACTGTACACTTCACACTGGTTAAAACACAATGATAACTGTACACTTCACAACGGTTACCACACAATGGAAACTGTACACTTTGCAGTGGTTAGCTCACAATGGAAACTCTACACTTCACAATGGTTACCACACAATGGGATCTGTACACTTTGCAGCGGTCACCACACAATGGTAACTTTACTTTTCACAATGGTTACACACTATGGGAACTGTACACTTTACAATGGGTACCACACAATGGTGACTGTACACATCACAATGGTTACACACAAGGGGAGCTCTACACTACAGAATGGTTACAACACAATGAAATCTGGACACTTCACTATGGTTAAACACAATGGGAACTGTACACTTCACAATGGTTACACACAATGGTAAATCTACATTTCTCAGCGGTCACCCCATAAACGAAACTGCACACTTCACCGTGGTTACCACAAAACAGGAACTGTACACTTCACAATGATTACACACAAATGGAACTGTACACTTCACAATTGTTACCACACAATGGGAAATGTACAATTCACAATTTTTACCACATCATGGGAACTGTACACTTGACAATGGTTACCACACAATGGGAATGGTACACTTCACAATGGTTACCACACCGTTGGAACTCTACACTTCACAGCGGTTACCACACAATGGGAACTGTACACTTCACAGCGGTTACCACACAATGGGAACTGTACACGTCACAATAGTTACCACACAATAAAAATTGTACGCTTCACAATGCTTACACACAATGGAAACTGTACACTTCACCATCGTTACCACACAATCGGAACTGTAAACCTTACAATGGTTTCCAAACAATAATAACTGTACACTTCACAATGGTTACCACGCAATGGGAACTGTACACTTTACAATGGTTTCCACAAAATGGTAAATGTACACTTCACAATGCTTACCACACAATGGGAACTGCACACATCACAATGGTTACTTGACGATGGTAACTGTACACTTGACAATGGTTACTAAAAATGGAAACTCTAAAATTGACAATGGTTACCACACAATGGTAACTGTACCCTTCACAATGGTTACCACACAATAATAACTGTACACTTCACAATGGTTACCACACAATGGTAACTGCACTCTTCACAGTGGTTACCACACAATGGTAACTGTACACTTTACAATGGTAACCATACAACGGAAACTGTACACTTCGGAGTCTTTACCACACAATGGTAACTCTACACTTCACAATGGTTACCACACAATAAAAACTGAACACTTCACAATGGTTACACATAATGGGAACTGTACACTTTCCAATGGTTACCACACAATGGGAACTGTATCCTTCACAATGGTTCCCATACAATGATAACTGTACACTTCATCATGGTTACCACACAATGGGAACTGTACACCTCACAATGGTTCCAACTCAATGGTAACTGTACACTTTACAACGGTTACTACCACACAATGGGAATTGTACACTTCACAATGGTTACCACACAATGGTAACTGTACACTTCAAAATGGTCACCACACAATGGGAACTTTACACTTCTCATTGGTTACCACACAATGGGAACTGTACACTTCATAATGGTTATGACACAATTGTACGTGTACACTATGCAGTGGTTACCACACAATGAGAACTTTACACGTCACAATGGTTACCACACAATAGTAACTGTGCATTTCAAAATGGTCACCACACAATGGGAACTGTCCACTTCGCAATGGTTATCGCACAATGGGAACTGCACACTTCACAGGTGTTACAACACAATGGAAACTTTACACTTCTCAATGGTTAGCACACAATGGTAACTGTACCCTTCATAATGTTACCACACAATGGGAACTGTACACTTCACAACGTTGACCACACAATGGTAACTGTACACTTCACTATGATTACCACACAATCGCAACTTTACCCTTCGCAATGGTCACCACAGAATGAGAACTGTGCACTTCGCAATGGTTCCCACACAATGGGAACTGTACGCTTCACAATGGTTACCACACTATGGTAACTGCACACTTTGCAGCGGTTACCACACAATGGGAACTGTACACTTCTAAACTGTTACCTCACAATGGGAACTGTACACTTCACAATGGTTACCACAGAATGGGAACTGTACACTTCGCAATGGATACCACACAATGGGAACTGTACACTTCGCAATGCTTCCCACACAATGGTAACTGTACACTTCACAGTGGTTACAACACAATGGTAACTGTACACTTCACAATGGTTACACACAATGTCAACTCTACACTTCACAATGGTTACCACACAATGGAAACTGTACACTTCGCAATGGATACCACACAATAAGAACTCTACACTTCGCAGCATTTACCACACAATGGAAACCGTACACTTTACAGTTGTTACCACACAATGAGAACCGTAAACTTTACAATGGTTACACACAATGCTGATTGTACACTTAAAAATGGTTACCACACAATGGTAACTGTACACTTCACAGTGGTTACCTCTCAATGGAAACTCTACACCTCACAATGGTTACCACACAATGGGAACTGTACACTTCACAGTGGTTACCACACAATGGTAACTCTACACTTCACAATGGTTACCACACAATGGGAACTGTGCACGTCACAATGGTTACACACAATGAGAGCTCTACACTTCACAATTGTTCCCACATAATGGGAACTGTGCACACCACAGCAGTTACCACACAGTCGTAAGTGTACACTTCACAATGCTTACACACAATAAGAGCTCTACACTTCACAATAGTTCCCACATAATCGGAACTGTACACTTCACTATGGTTACCACACGGTGGGAACTGTACACTTTACAGCAGTTACCACACCATAGAAACTGGGCATTTCACAATGGTTACCACACAGTAATAACTGTACACTTCACAATGGTTATCAGACAATGGAAACTGTACCCTTCACAATAGTTACCACACAATGAAAACTGTACACTTCACAATGGTTACACACTATGAGAACTGTAGGCTTCACAATGGTTACCACACAATGGGAACTTTACACTTCACAATGCTTATGACACAATGGAAACTTTACACTTCACAATGGTTCCCACACAATGGTAAATGTACAGTTTACAATGGTTACGGACAATGGGAAAAGTGCACTTCACGATGGTTACCACACAATTGGAACTTTACACTTCACAATGGTTACAAACAAAGGAAACTGTACACTTCACAATGGTTAAAACACAATGATAACTGTACACTTCACAACGGTTACCACACAATGGAAACTGTACACTTTGCAGTGGTTAGCTCACAATGGAAACTCTACACTTCACAATGGTTACCACACAATGGGATCTGTACACTTTGCAGCGGTCACCACACAATGGTAACTTTACTTTTCACAATGGTTACACACTATGGGAACTGTACACTTTACAATGGGTACCACACAATGGTGACTGTACACATCACAATGGTTACACACAAGGGGAGCTCTACACTTCAGAATGGTTACAACACAATGAAATCTGGACACTTCACTATGGTTAAACACAATGGGAACTGTACACTTCACAATGGTTACACACAATGGTAAATCTACATTTCTCCGCGGTCACCCCAAAAACGAAACTGCACACTTCACCGTGGTTACCACAAAACAGGAACTGTACACTTCACAATGATTACACACAAATGGAACTGTACACTTCACAATTGTTACCACACAATGGGAAATGTACAATTCACAATTTTTACCACATCATGGGAACTGTACACTTGACAATGGTTACCACACAATGGGAATGGTACACTTCACAATGGTTACCACACCGTTGGAACTCTACACTTCACAGCGGTTACCACACAATGGGAACTGTACACTTCACAGCGGTTACCACACAATGGTAACTGTACACGTCACAATAGTTACCACACAATAAAAACTGTACGCTTCACAATGCTTACACACAATGGAAACTGTACACTTCACCATCGTTACCACACAATCGGAACTGTAAACCTTACAATGGTTTCCAAACAATAATAACTGTACACTTCACAATGGTTACCACGCAGTGGGAACTGTACACTTTACAATGGTTTCCACAAAATGGTAAATGTACACTTCACAATGCTTACCACACAATGGGAACTGCACACATCACAATGGTTACTTGACGATGGTAACTGTACACTTGACAATGGTTACTAAAAATGGAAACTCTAAAATTGACAATGGTTACCACACAATGGTAACTGTACCCTTCACAATGGTTACCACACAATAATAACTGTACACTTCACAATGGTTACCACACAATGGTAACTGCACTCTTCACAGTGGTTACCACACAATGGTAACTGTACACTCTACAATGGTAACCATACAACGGAAACTGTACACTTCGGAGTCTTTACCACACAATGGTAACTCTACACTTCACAATGGTTACCACACAATAAAAACTGAACACTTCACAATGGTTACACATAATGGGAACTGTACACTTTCCAATGGTTACCACACAATGGGAACTGTACCCTTCACAATGGTTCCCATACAATGATAACTGTACACTTCATCATGGTTACCACACAATGGGAACTGTACACTTCACAATGGTTCCAACTCAATGGTAACTGTACACTTTACAACGGTTACTACCACACAATGGGAATTGTACACTTCACAATGGTTACCACACAATGGTAACTGTACACTTCAAAATGGTCACCACACAATGGGAACTTTACACTTCTCATTGGTTACCACACAATGGGAACTGTACACTTCATAATGGTTATGACACAATTGTACGTGTACACTATGCAGTGGTTACCACACAATGAGAACTTTACACGTCACAATGGTTACCACACAATAGTAACTGTGCATTTCAAAATGGTCACCACACAATGGGAACTGTCCACTTCGCAATGGTTATCGCACAATGGGAACTGCACACTTCACAGGTGTTACAACACAATGGAAACTTTACACTTCTCAATGGTTAGCACACAATGGTAACTGTACCCTTCATAATGTTACCACACAATGGGAACTGTACACTTCACAACGTTGACCACACAATGGTAACTGTACACTTCACTATGATTACCACACAATCGCAACTTTACCCTTCGCAATGGTCACCACAGAATGAGAACTGTGCACTTCGCAATGGTTCCCACACAATGGGAACTGTACGCTTCACAATGGTTACCACACTATGGTAACTGCACACTTTGCAGCGGTTACCACACAATGGGAACTGTACACTTCTAAACTGTTACCTCACAATGGGAACTGTACACTTCACAATGGTTACCACAGAATGGGAACTGTACACTTCGCAATGGATACCACACAATGGGAACTGTACACTTCGCAATGCTTCCCACACAATGGTAACTGTACACTTCACAGTGGTTACAACACAATGGTAACTGTACACTTCACAATGGTTACACACAATGTCAACTCTACACTTCACAATGGTTACCACACAATGGAAACTGTACACTTCGCAATGGATACCACACAATAAGAACTCTACACTTCGCAGCATTTACCACACAATGGAAACCGTACACTTTACAGTTGTTACCACACAATGAGAACCGTAAACTTTACAATGGTTACACACGATGCTGATTGTACACTTAAAAATGGTTACCACACAATGGTAACTGTACACTTCACAGTGGTTACCTCTCAATGGAAACTCTACACCTCACAATGGTTACCACACAATGGGAACTGTACACTTCACAGTGGTTACCACACAATGGTAACTCTACACTTCACAATGGTTACCACACAATGGGAACTGTGCACGTCACAATGGTTACACACAATGAGAGCTCTACACTTCACAATTGTTCCCACATAATGGGAACTGTGCACACCACAGCAGTTACCACACAGTCGTAAGTGTACACTTCACAATGCTTACACACAATAAGAGCTCTACACTTCACAATAGTTCCCACATAATCGGAACTGTACACTTCACTATGGTTACCACACGGTGGGAACTGTACACTTTACAGCAGTTACCACACCATAGAAACTGGGCATTTCACAATGGTTACCACACAGTAATAACTGTACACTTCACAATGGTTATCAGACAATGGAAACTGTACCCTTCACAATAGTTACCACACAATGAAAACTGTACACTTCACAATGGTTACACACTATGAGAACTGTAGGCTTCACAATGGTTACCACACAATGGGAACTTTACACTTCACAATGCTTATGACACAATGGAAACTTTACACTTCACAATGGTTCCCACACAATGGTAAATGTACAGTTTACAATGGTTACGGACAATGGCAAAAGTGCACTTCACGATGGTTACCACACAATTGGAACTTTACACTTCACAATGGTTACAAACAAAGGAAACTGTACACTTCACAATGGTTAAAACACAATGATAACTGTACACTTCACAACGGTTACCACACAATGGAAACTGTACACTTTGCAGTGGTTAGCTCACAATGGAAACTCTACACTTCACAATGGTTACCACACAAAGGGATCTGTACACTTTGCAGCGGTCACCACACAATGGTAACTTTACTTTTCACAATGGTTACACACTATGGGAACTGTACACTTTACAATGGGTACCACACAATGGTGACTGTACACATGACAATGGTTACACACAAGGGGAGCTCTACACTTCAGAATGGTTACAACACAATGAAATCTGGACACTTCACTATGGTTAAACACAATGGGAACTGTACACTTCACAATGGTTACACACAATGGTAAATCTACATTTCTCCGCGGTCACCCCGAAAACGAAACTGCACACTTCAGAATGGTTACCACAAAACAGGAACTGTACACTTCACAATGATTACACACAAATGGAACTGTACACTTCACAATTGTTACCACACAATGGGAAATGTACAATTCACAATTTTTACCACATCATGGGAACTGTACACTTGACAATGGTTACCACACAATGGGAATGGTACACTTCACAATGGTTACCACACAGTTGGAACTCTACACTTCACAGCGGTTACCACACAATGGGAACTGTACACTTCACAGCGGTTACCACACAATGGTAACTGTACACGTCACCATAGTTACCACACAATAAAAACTGTACGCTTCACAATGCTTACACACAATGGAAACTGTACACTTCACCATCGTTACCACACAATCGGAACTGTAAACCTTACAATGGTTTCCAAACAATAATAACTGTACACTTCACAATGGTTACCACGCAATGGGAACTGTACACTTTACAATGGTTTCCACAAAATGGTAAATGTACACTTCACAATGCTTACCACACAATGGGAACTGTACACATCACAATGGTTACTTGACGATGGTAACTGTACACTTGACAATGGTTACTAAAAATGGAAACTCTAAAATTGACAATGGTTACCACACAATGGTAATTGTACCCTTCACAATGGTTACCACACAATAATAACTGTACACTTCACAATGGTTACCACACAATGGTAACTGCACTCTTAACAGTGGTTACCACACAATGGTAACTGTACACTCTACAATGGTAACCATACAACGGAAACTGTACACTTCGGAGTCTTTACCACACAATGGTAACTCTACACTTCACAATGGTTACCACACAATAAAAACTGAACACTTCACAATGGTTACACATAATGGGAACTGTACACTTTCCAATGGTTACCACACAATGGGAACTGTACCCTTCACAATGGTTCCCATACAATGATAACTGTACACTTCATCATGGTTACCACACAATGGGAACTGTACACTTCACAATGGTTCCAACTCAATGGTAACTGTACACTTTACAACGGTTACTACCACACAATGGGAATTGTACACTTCACAATGGTTACCACACAATGGTAACTGTACACTTCAAAATGGTCACCACACAATGGGAACTTTACACTTCTCATTGGTTACCACACAATGGGAACTGTACACTTCATAATGGTTATGACACAATTGTACGTGTACACTATGCAGTGGTTACCACACAATGAGAACTTTACACGTCACAATGGTTACCACACAATAGTAACTGTGCATTTCAAAATGGTCACCACACAATGGGAACTGTCCACTTCGCAATGGTTATCGCACAATGGGAACTGCACGCTTCACAGGTGTTACAACACAATGGAAACTTTACACTTCTCAATGGTTAGCACACAATGGTAACTGTACCCTTCATAATGTTACCACACAATGGGAACTGTACACTTCACAACGTTGACCACACAATGGTAACTGTACACTTCACTATGATTACCACACAATCGCAACTTTACCCTTCGCAATGGTCACCACAGAATGAGAACTGTGCACTTCGCAATGGTTCCCACACAATGGGAACTGTACGCTTCACAATGGTTACCACACTATGGTAACTGCACACTTTGCAGCGGTTACCACACAATGGGAACTGTACACTTCTAAACTGTTACCTCACAATGGGAACTGTACACTTCACAATGGTTACCACAGAATGGGAACTGTACACTTCGCAATGGATACCACACAATGGGAACTGTACACTTCGCAATGCTTCCCACACAATGGTAACTGTACACTTCACAGTGGTTACAACACAATGGTAACTGTACACTTCACAATGGTTACACACAATGTCAACTCTACACTTCACAATGGTTACCACACAATGGAAACTGTACACTTCGCAATGGATACCACACAATAAGAACTCTACACTTCGCAGCATTTACCACACAATGGAAACCGTACACTTTACAGTTGTTACCACACAATGAGAACCGTAAACTTTACAATGGTTACACACAATGCTGATTGTACACTTAAAAATGGTTACCACACAATGGTAACTGTACACTTCACAGTGGTTACCTCTCAATGGAAACTCTACACCTCACAATGGTTACCACACAATGGGAACTGTACACTTCACAGTGGTTACCACACAATTGTAACTCTACACTTCACAATGGTTACCACACAATGGGAACTGTGCACGTCACAATGGTTACACACAATGAGAGCTCTACACTTCACTATTGTTCCCACATAATGGGAACTGTGCACACCACAGCAGTTACCACACAGTCGTAACTGTACACTTCACAATGGTTACACACAATAAGAGCTCTACACTTCACAATAGTTCCCACATAATCGGAACTGTACACTTCACTATGGTTACCACACGGTGGGAACTGTACCCTTTACAACAGTTACCACACCATAGAAACTGGGCATTTCACAATGGTTACCACACAGTAATAACTGTACACTTCACAATGGTTATCAGACAATGGAAACTGTACCCTTCACAATAGTTACCACACAAGGAAAACTGTACACTTCACAATGGTTACACACTATGAGAACTGTAGGCTTCACAATGGTTACCACACAATGGGAACTTTACACTTCACAATGCTTATGACACAATGGAAACTTTACACTTCACAATGGTTCCCACACAATGGTAAATGTACAGTTTACAATGGTTACGGACAATGGCAAAAGTGCACTTCACGATGCTTACCAAACAATTGGAACTTTACATTTCACAATGGTTACAAACAAAGGAAACTGTACACTTCACAATGGTTAAAACACAATGATAACTGTACACTTCACAACGGTTACCACACAATGGAAACTGTACACTTTGCAGTGGTTAGCTCACAATGGAAACTCTACACTTCACAATGGTTACCACACAATGGGATCTGTACACTTTGCAGCGGTCACCACACAATGGTAACTTTACTTTTCACAATGGTTACACACTATGGGAACTGTACACTTTACAATGGGTACCACACAATGGTGACTGTACACATCACAATGGTTACACACAAGGAAAGCTCTACACTTCAGAATGGTTACAACATAATGAAATCTGGACACTTCACTATGGTTAAACACAATGGGAACTGTACACTTCACAATGGTTACACACAATGGTAAATCTACATTTCTCCGCGGTCACCCCGAAAACGAAACTGCACACTTCAGAATGGTTACCACAAAACAGGAACTGTACACTTCACAATGATTACACACAAATGGAACTGTACACTTCACAATTGTTACCACACAATGGGAAATGTACAATTCACAATTTTTACCACATCATGGGAACTGTACACTTGACAATGGTTACCACACAATGGGAATGGTACACTTCACAATGGTTACCACACAGTTGGAACTCTACACTTCACAGCGGTTACCACACAATGGGAACTGTACACTTCACAGCGGTTACCACACAATGGTAACTGTACACGTCACAATAGTTACCACACAATAAAAACTGTACGCTTCACAATGCTTACACACAATGGAAACTGTACACTTCACCATCGTTACCACACAATCGGAACTGTAAACCTTACAATGGTTTCCAAACAATAATAACTGTACACTTCACAATGGTTACCACGCAATGGGAACTGTACACTTTACAATGGTTTCCACAAAATGGTAAATGTACACTTCACAATGCTTACCACACAATGGCAACTGTACACATCACAATGGTTACTTGACGATGGTAACTGTACACTTGACAATGGTTACTAAAAATGGAAACTCTAAAATTGACAATGGTTACCACACAATGGTAACTGTACCCTTCACAATGGTTACCACACAATAATAACTGTACACTTCACAATGGTTACCACACAATGGTAACTGCACTCTTCACAGTGGTTACCACACAATGGTAACTGTACACTCTACAATGGTAACCATACAACGGAAACTGTACACTTCGGAGTCTTTACCACACAATGGTAACTCTACACTTCCCAATGGTTACCACACAATAAAAACTGAACACTTCACAATGGTTACACATAATGGGAACTGTACACTTTCCAATGGTTACCACACAATGGGAACTGTACCCTTCACAATGGTTCCCATACAATGATAACTGTACACTTCATCATGGTTACCACACAATGGGAACTGTACACTTCACAATGGTTCCAACTCAATGGTAACTGTACACTTTACAACGGTTACTACCACACAATGGGAATTGTACACTTCACAATGGTTACCACACAATGGTAACTGTACACTTCAAAATGGTCACCACACAATGGGAACTTTACACTTCTCATTGGTTACCACACAATGGGAACTGTACACTTCATAATGGTTATGACACAATTGTACGTGTACACTATGCAGTGGTTACCACACAATGAGAACTTTACACGTCACAATGGTTACCACACAATAGTAACTGTGCATTTCAAAATGGTCACCACACAATGGGAACTGTCCACTTCGCAATGGTTATCGCACAATGGGAACTGCACGCTTCACAGGTGTTACAACACAATGGAAACTTTACACTTCTCAATGGTTAGCACACAATGGTAACTGTACCCTTCATAATGTTACCACACAATGGGAACTGTACACTTCACAACGTTGACCACACAATGGTAACTGTACACTTCACTATGATTACCACACAATCGCAACTTTACCCTTCGCAATGGTCACCACAGAATGAGAACTGTGCACTTCGCAATGGTTCCCACACAATGGGAACTGTACGCTTCACAATGGTTACCACACTATGGTAACTGCACACTTTGCAGCGGTTACCACACAATGGGAACTGTACACTTCTAAACTGTTACCTCACAATGGGAACTGTACACTTCACAATGGTTACCACAGAATGGGAACTGTACACTTCGCAATGGATACCACACAATGGGAACTGTACACTTCGCAATGCTTCCCACACAATGGTAACTGTACACTTCACAGTGGTTACAACACAATGGTAACTGTACACTTCACAATGGTTACACACAATGTCAACTCTACACTTCACAATGGTTACCACACAATGGAAACTGTACACTTCGCAATGGATACCACACAATAAGAACTCTACACTTCGCAGCATTTACCACACAATGGAAACCGTACACTTTACAGTTGTTACCACACAATGAGAACCGTAAACTTTACAATGGTTACACACGATGCTGATTGTACACTTAAAAATGGTTACCACACAATGGTAACTGTACACTTCACAGTGGTTACCTCTCAATGGAAACTCTACACCTCACAATGGTTACCACACAATGGGAACTGTACACTTCACAGTGGTTACCACACAATGGTAACTCTACACTTCACAATGGTTACCACACAATGGGAACTGTGCACGTCACAATGGTTACACACAATGAGAGCTCTACACTTCACAATTGTTCCCACATAATGGGAACTGTGCACACCACAGCAGTTACCACACAGTCGTAAGTGTACACTTCACAATGCTTACACACAATAAGAGCTCTACACTTCACAATAGTTCCCACATAATCGGAACTGTACACTTCACTATGGTTACCACACGGTGGGAACTGTACACTTTACAGCAGTTACCACACCATAGAAACTGGGCATTTCACAATGGTTACCACACAGTAATAACTGTACACTTCACAATGGTTATCAGACAATGGAAACTGTACCCTTCACAATAGTTACCACACAATGAAAACTGTACACTTCACAATGGTTACACACTATGAGAACTGTAGGCTTCACAATGGTTACCACACAATGGGAACTTTACACTTCACAATGCTTATGACACAATGGAAACTTTACACTTCACAATGGTTCCCACACAATGGTAAATGTACAGTTTACAATGGTTACGGACAATGGCAAAAGTGCACTTCACGATGGTTACCACACAATTGGAACTTTACACTTCACAATGGTTACAAACAAAGGAAACTGTACACTTCACAATGGTTAAAACACAATGATAACTGTACACTTCACAACGGTTACCACACAATGGAAACTGTACACTTTGCAGTGGTTAGCTCACAATGGAAACTCTACACTTCACAATGGTTACCACACAATGGGATCTGTACACTTTGCAGCGGTCACCACACAATGGTAACTTTACTTTTCACAATGGTTACACACTATGGGAACTGTACACTTTACAATGGGTACCACACAATGGTGACTGTACACATCACAATGGTTACACACAAGGGGAGCTCTACACTTCAGAATGGTTACAACACAATGAAATCTGGACACTTCACTATGGTTAAACACAATGGGAACTGTACACTTCACAATGGTTACACACAATGGTAAATCTACATTTCTCAGCGGTCACCCCAAAAACGAAACTGCACACTTCACCGTGGTTACCACAAAACAGGAACTGTACACTTCACAATGATTACACACAAATGGAACTGTACAATTCACAATTGTTACCACACAATGGGAAATGTACAATTCACAATTTTTACCACATCATGGGAACTGTACACTTGACAATGGTTACCACACAATGGGAATGGTACACTTCACAATGGTTACCACACCGTTGGAACTCTACACTTCACAGCGGTTACCACACAATGGGAACTGTACACTTCACAGCGGTTACCACACAATGGGAACTGTACACGTCACAATAGTTACCACACAATAAAAATTGTACGCTTCACAATGCTTACACACAATGGAAACTGTACACTTCACCATCGTTACCACACAATCGGAACTGTAAACCTTACAATGGTTTCCAAACAATAATAACTGTACACTTCACAATGGTTACCACGCAATGGGAACTGTACACTTTACAATGGTTTCCACAAAATGGTAAATGTACACTTCACAATGCTTACCACACAATGGGAACTGCACACATCACAATGGTTACTTGACGATGGTAACTGTACACTTGACAATGGTTACTAAAAATGGAAACTCTAAAATTGACAATGGTTACCACACAATGGTAACTGTACCCTTCACAATGGTTACCACACAATAATAACTGTACACTTCACAATGGTTACCACACAATGGTAACTGCACTCTTCACAGTGGTTACCACACAATGGTAACTGTACACTTTACAATGGTAACCATACAACGGAAACTGTACACTTCGGAGTCTTTACCACACAATGGTAACTCTACACTTCACAATGGTTACCACACAATAAAAACTGAACACTTCACAATGGTTACACATAATGGGAACTGTACACTTTCCAATGGTTACCACACAATGGGAACTGTACCCTTCACAATGGTTCCCATACAATGATAACTGTACACTTCATCATGGTTACCACACAATGGGAACTGTACACCTCACAATGGTTCCAACTCAATGGTAACTGTACACTTTACAACGGTTACTACCACACAATGGGAATTGTACACTTCACAATGGTTACCACACAATGGTAACTGTACACTTCAAAATGGTCACCACACAATGGGAACTTTACACTTCTCATTGGTTACCACACAATGGGAACTGTACACTTCATAATGGTTATGACACAATTGTACGTGTACACTATGCAGTGGTTACCACACAATGAGAACTTTACACGTCACAATGGTTACCACACAATAGTAACTGTGCATTTCAAAATGGTCACCACACAATGGGAACTGTCCACTTCGCAATGGTTATCGCACAATGGGAACTGCACACTTCACAGGTGTTACAACACAATGGAAACTTTACACTTCTCAATGGTTAGCACACAATGGTAACTGTACCCTTCATAATGTTACCACACAATGGGAACTGTACACTTCACAACGTTGACCACACAATGGTAACTGTACACTTCACTATGATTACCACACAATCGCAACTTTACCCTTCGCAATGGTCACCACAGAATGAGAACTGTGCACTTCGCAATGGTTCCCACACAATGGGAACTGTACGCTTCACAATGGTTACCACACTATGGTAACTGCACACTTTGCAGCGGTTACCACACAATGGGAACTGTACACTTCTAAACTGTTACCTCACAATGGGAACTGTACACTTCACAATGGTTACCACAGAATGGGAACTGTACACTTCGCAATGGATACCACACAATGGGAACTGTACACTTCGCAATGCTTCCCACACAATGGTAACTGTACACTTCACAGTGGTTACAACACAATGGTAACTGTACACTTCACAATGGTTACACACAATGTAAACTCTACACTTCACAATGGTTACCACACAATGGAAACTGTACACTTCGCAATGGATACCACACAATAAGAACTCTACACTTCGCAGCATTTACCACACAATGGAAACCGTACACTTTACAGTTGTTACCACACAATGAGAACCGTAAACTTTACAATGGTTACACACGATGCTGATTGTACACTTAAAAATGGTTACCACACAATGGTAACTGTACACTTCACAGTGGTTACCTCTCAATGGAAACTCTACACCTCACAATGGTTACCACACAATGGGAACTGTACACTTCACAGTGGTTACCACACAATGGTAACTCTACACTTCACAATGGTTACCACACAATGGGAACTGTGCACGTCACAATGGTTACACACAATGAGAGCTCTACACTTCACAATTGTTCCCACATAATGGGAACTGTGCACACCACAGCAGTTACCACACAGTCGTAAGTGTACACTTCACAATGCTTACACACAATAAGAGCTCTACACTTCACAATAGTTCCCACATAATCGGAACTGTACACTTCACTATGGTTACCACACGGTGGGAACTGTACACTTTACAGCAGTTACCACACCATAGAAACTGGGCATTTCACAATGGTTACCACACAGTAATAACTGTACACTTCACAATGGTTATCAGACAATGGAAACTGTACCCTTCACAATAGTTACCACACAATGAAAACTGTACACTTCACAATGGTTACACACTATGAGAACTGTAGGCTTCACAATGGTTACCACACAATGGGAACTTTACACTTCACAATGCTTATGACACAATGGAAACTTTACACTTCACAATGGTTCCCACACAATGGTAAACGTACAGTTTACAATGGTTACGGACAATGGCAAAAGTGCACTTCACGATGGTTACCACACAATTGGAACTTTACACTTCACAATGGTTACAAACAAAGGAAACTGTACACTTCACAATGGTTAAAACACAATGATAACTGTACACTTCACAACGGTTACCACACAATGGAAACTGTACACTTTGCAGTGGTTAGCTCACAATGGAAACTCTACACTTCACAATGGTTACCACACAAAGGGATCTGTACACTTTGCAGCGGTCACCACACAATGGTAACTTTACTTTTCACAATGGTTACACACTATGGGAACTGTACACTTTACAATGGGTACCACACAATGGTGACTGTACACATCACAATGGTTACACACAAGGGGAGCTCTACACTTCAGAATGATTACAACACAATGAAATCTGTACACTTCACTATGGTTAAACACAATGGGAACTGTACACTTCACAATGGTTACACACAATGGTAAATCTACATTTCTCCGCGGTCACCCCGAAAACGAAACTGCACACTTCAGAATGGTTACCACAAAACAGGAACTGTACACTTCACAATGATTACACACAAATGGAACTGTACACTTCACAATTGTTACCACACAATGGGAAATGTACAATTCACAATTTTTACCACATCATGGGAACTGTACACTTGACAATGGTTACCACACAATGGGAATGGTACACTTCACAATGGTTACCACACAGTTGGAACTCTACACTTCACAGCGGTTACCACACAATGGGAACTGTACACTTCACAGTGGTTACCACACAATGGGAACTGTACACGTCACAATAGTTACCACACAATAAATACTGTACGCTTCACAATGCTTACACACAATGGAAACTGTACACTTCACCATCGTTACCACACAATCGGAACTGTAAACCTTACAATGGTTTCCAAACAATAATAACTGTACACTTCACAATGGTTACCACGCAATGGGAACTGTACACTTTACAATGGTTTCCACAAAATGGTAAATGTACACTTCACAATGCTTACCACACAATGGGAACTGCATACATCACAATGGTTACTTGACGATGGTAACTGTACACTTGACAATGGTTACTAAAAATGGAAACTCTAAAATTGACAATGGTTACCACACAATGGTAACTGTACCCTTCACAATGGTTACCACACAATAATAACTGTACACTTCACAATGGTTACCACACAATGGTAACTGCACTCTTCACAGTGGTTACCACACAATGGTAACTGTACACTCTACAATGGTAAAAATACAACGGAAACTGTACACTTCGGAGTCTTTACCACACAATGGTAACTCTACACTTCACAATGGTTACCACACAATAAAAACTGAACACTTCACAATGGTTACACATAATGGGAACTGTACACTTTCCAATGGTTACCACACAATGGGAACTGTACCCTTCACAATGGTTCCCATACAATGATAACTGTACACTTCATCATGGTTACCACACAATGGGAACTGTACACCTCACAATGGTTCCAACTCAATGGTAACTGTACACTTTACAACGGTTACTACCACACAATGGGAATTGTACACTTCACAATGGTTACCACACAATGGTAACTGTACACTTCAAAATGGTCACCACACAATGGGAACTTTACACTTCTCATTGGTTACCACACAATGGGAACTGTACACTTCATAATGGTTATGACACAATTGTACGTGTACACTATGCAGTGGTTACCACACAATGAGAACTTTACACGTCACAATGGTTACCACACAATAGTAACTGTGCATTTCAAAATGGTCACCACACAATGGGAACTGTCCACTTCGCAATGGTTATCGCACAATGGGAACTGCACACTTCACAGGTGTTACAACACAATGGAAACTTTACACTTCTCAATGGTTAGCACACAATGGTAACTGTACCCTTCATAATGTTACCACACAATGGGAACTGTACACTTCACAACGTTGACCACACAATGGTAACTGTACACTTCACTATGATTACCACACAATCGCAACTTTACCCTTCGCAATGGTCACCACAGAATGAGAACTGTGCACTTCGCAATGGTTCCCACACAATGGGAACTGTACGCTTCACAATGGTTACCACACTATGGTAACTGCACACTTTGCAGCGGTTACCACACAATGGGAACTGTACACTTCTAAACTGTTACCTCACAATGGGAACTGTACACTTCACAATGGTTACCACAGAATGGGAACTGTACACTTCGCAATGGATACCACACAATGGGAACTGTACACTTCGCAATGCTTCCCACACAATGGTAACTGTACACTTCACAGTGGTTACAACACAATGGTAACTGTACACTTCACAATGGTTACACACAATGTAAACTCTACACTTCACAATGGTTACCACACAATGGAAACTGTACACTTCGCAATGGATACCACACAATAAGAACTCTACACTTCGCAGCATTTACCACACAATGGAAACCGTACACTTTACAGTTGTTACCACACAATGAGAACCGTAAACTTTACAATGGTTACACACGATGCTGATTGTACACTTAAAAATGGTTACCACACAATGGTAACTGTACACTTCACAGTGGTTACCTCTCAATGGAAACTCTACACCTCACAATGGTTACCACACAATGGGAACTGTACACTTCACAGTGGTTACCACACAATGGTAACTCTACACTTCACAATGGTTACCACACAATGGGAACTGTGCACGTCACAATGGTTACACACAATGAGAGCTCTACACTTCACAATTGTTCCCACATAATGGGAACTGTGCACACCACAGCAGTTACCACACAGTCGTAAGTGTACACTTCACAATGCTTACACACAATAAGAGCTCTACACTTCACAATAGTTCCCACATAATCGGAACTGTACACTTCACTATGGTTACCACACGGTGGGAACTGTACACTTTACAGCAGTTACCACACCATAGAAACTGGGCATTTCACAATGGTTACCACACAGTAATAACTGTACACTTCACAATGGTTATCAGACAATGGAAACTGTACCCTTCACAATAGTTACCACACAATGAAAACTGTACACTTCACAATGGTTACACACTATGAGAACTGTAGGCTTCACAATGGTTACCACACAATGGGAACTTTACACTTCACAATGCTTATGACACAATGGAAACTTTACACTTCACAATGGTTCCCACACAATGGTAAACGTACAGTTTACAATGGTTACGGACAATGGGAAAAGTGCACTTCACGATGGTTACCACACAATTGGAACTTTACACTTCACAATGGTTACAAACAAAGGAAACTGTACACTTCACAATGATAACTGTACACTTCACAACGGTTACCACACAATGGAAACTGTACACTTTGCAGTGGTTAGCTCACAATGGAAACTCTACACTTCACAATGGTTACCACACAATGGGATCTGTACACTTTGCAGCGGTCACCACACAATGGTAACTTTACTTTTCCCAATGGTTACACACTATGGGAACTGTACACTTTACAATGGGTACCACACAATGGTGACTGTACAGATCACAATGGTTACACACAAGGGGAGCTCTACACTTCAGAATGGTTACAACACAATGAAATCTGGACACTTCACTATGGTTAAACACAATGGGAACTGTACACTTCACAATGGTTACACACAATGGTAAATGTACATTTCTCAGCGGTCACCCCGAAAACGAAACTGCACACTTCACCGTGGTTACCACAAAACAGGAACTGTACACTTCACAATGATTACACACAAATGGAACTGTACACTTCACAATTGTTACCACACAATGGGAAATGTACAATTCACAATTTTTACCACATCATGGGAACTGTACACTTGACAATGGTTACCACACAATGGGAATGGTACACTTCACAATGGTTACCACACCGTTGGAACTCTACACTTCACAGCGGTTACCACACAATGGGAACTGTACACTTCACAGCGGTTACCACACAATGGGAACTGTACACGTCACAATAGTTACCACACAATAAAAATTGTACGCTTCACAATGCTTACACACAATGGAAACTGTACACTTCACCATCGTTACCACACAATCGGAACTGTAAACCTTACAATGGTTTCCAAACAATAATAACTGTACACTTCACAATGGTTACCACGCAATGGGAACTGTACACTTTACAATGGTTTCCACAAAATGGTAAATGTACACTTCACAATGCTTACCACACAATGGGAACTGCACACATCACAATGGTTACTTGACGATGGTAACTGTACACTTGACAATGGTTACTAAAAATGGAAACTCTAAAATTGACAATGGTTACCACACAATGGTAACTGTACCCTTCACAATGGTTACCACACAATAATAACTGTACACTTCACAATGGTTACCACACAATGGTAACTGCACTCTTCACAGTGGTTACCACACAATGGTAACTGTACACTCTACAATGGTAACCATACAACGGAAACTGTACACTTCGGAGTCTTTACCACACAATGGTAACTCTACACTTCACAATGGTTACCACACAATAAAAACTGAACACTTCACAATGGTTACACATAATGGGAACTGTACACTTTCCAATGGTTACCACACAATGGGAACTGTACCCTTCACAATGGTTCCCATACAATGATAACTGTACACTTCATCATGGTTACCACACAATGGGAACTGTACACCTCACAATGGTTCCAACTCAATGGTAACTGTACACTTTACAACGGTTACTACCACACAATGGGAATTGTACACTTCACAATGGTTACCACACAATGGTAACTGTACACTTCAAAATGGTCACCACACAATGGGAACTTTACACTTCTCATTGGTTACCACACAATGGGAACTGTACACTTCATAATGGTTATGACACAATTGTACGTGTACACTATGCAGTGGTTACCACACAATGAGAACTTTACACGTCACAATGGTTACCACACAATAGTAACTGTGCATTTCAAAATGGTCACCACACAATGGGAACTGTCCACTTCGCAATGGTTATCGCACAATGGGAACTGCACACTTCACAGGTGTTACAACACAATGGAAACTTTACACTTCTCAATGGTTAGCACACAATGGTAACTGTACCCTTCATAATGTTACCACACAATGGGAACTGTACACTTCACAACGTTGACCACACAATGGTAACTGTACACTTCACTATGATTACCACACAATCGCAACTTTACCCTTCGCAATGGTCACCACAGAATGAGAACTGTGCACTTCGCAATGGTTCCCACACAATGGGAACTGTACGCTTCACAATGGTTACCACACTATGGTAACTGCACACTTTGCAGCGGTTACCACACAATGGGAACTGTACACTTCTAAACTGTTACCTCACAATGGGAACTGTACACTTCACAATGGTTACCACAGAATGGGAACTGTACACTTCGCAATGGATACCACACAATGGGAACTGTACACTTCGCAATGCTTCCCACACAATGGTAACTGTACACTTCACAGTGGTTACAACACAATGGTAACTGTACACTTCACAATGGTTACACACAATGTAAACTCTACACTTCACAATGGTTACCACACAATGGAAACTGTACACTTCGCAATGGATACCACACAATAAGAACTCTACACTTCGCAGCATTTACCACACAATGGAAACCGTACACTTTACAGTTGTTACCACACAATGAGAACCGTAAACTTTACAATGGTTACACACGATGCTGATTGTACACTTAAAAATGGTTACCACACAATGGTAACTGTACACTTCACAGTGGTTACCTCTCAATGGAAACTCTACACCTCACAATGGTTACCACACAATGGGAACTGTACACTTCACAGTGGTTACCACACAATGGTAACTCTACACTTCACAATGGTTACCACACAATGGGAACTGTGCACGTCACAATGGTTACACACAATGAGAGCTCTACACTTCACAATTGTTCCCACATAATGGGAACTGTGCACACCACAGCAGTTACCACACAGTCGTAAGTGTACACTTCACAATGCTTACACACAATAAGAGCTCTACACTTCACAATAGTTCCCACATAATCGGAACTGTACACTTCACTATGGTTACCACACGGTGGGAACTGTACACTTTACAGCAGTTACCACACCATAGAAACTGGGCATTTCACAATGGTTACCACACAGTAATAACTGTACACTTCACAATGGTTATCAGACAATGGAAACTGTACCCTTCACAATAGTTACCACACAATGAAAACTGTACACTTCACAATGGTTACACACTATGAGAACTGTAGGCTTCACAATGGTTACCACACAATGGGAACTTTACACTTCACAATGCTTATGACACAATGGAAACTTTACACTTCACAATGGTTCCCACACAATGGTAAATGTACAGTTTACAATGGTTACGGACAATGGCAAAAGTGCACTTCACGATGGTTACCACACAATTGGAACTTTACACTTCACAATGGTTACAAACAAAGGAAACTGTACACTTCACAATGGTTGAAACACAATGATAACTGTACACTTCACAACGGTTACCACACAATGGAAACTGTACACTTTGCAGTGGTTAGCTCACAATGGAAACTCTACACTTCACAATGGTTACCACACAATGGGATCTGTACACTTTGCAGCGGTCACCACACAATGGTAACTTTACTTTTCACAATGGTTACACACTATGGGAACTGTACACTTTACAATGGGTACCACACAATGGTGACTGTACACATCACAATGGTTACACACAAGGGGAGCTCTACACTTCAGAATGGTTACAACACAATGAAATCTGGACACTTCACTATGGTTAAACACAATGGGAACTGTACACTTCACAATGGTTACACACAATGGTAAATCTACATTTCTCCGCGGTCACCCCAAAAACGAAACTGCACACTTCACCGTGGTTACCACAAAACAGGAACTGTACACTTCACAATGATTACACACAAATGGAACTGTACACTTCACAATTGTTACCACACAATGGGAAATGTACAATTCACAATTTTTACCACATCATGGGAACTGTACACTTGACAATGGTTACCACACAATGGGAATGGTACACTTCACAATGGTTACCACACCGTTGGAACTCTACACTTCACAGCGGTTACCACACAATGGGAACTGTACACTTCACAGCGGTTACCACACAATGGGAACTGTACACGTCACAATAGTTACCACACAATAAAAACTGTACGCTTCACAATGCTTACACACAATGGAAACTGTACACTTCACCATCGTTACCACACAATCGGAACTGTAAACCTTACAATGGTTTCCAAACAATAATAACTGTACACTTCACAATGGTTACCACGCAATGGGAACTGTACACTTTACAATGGTTTCCACAAAATGGTAAATGTACACTTCACAATGCTTACCACACAATGGGAACTGCACACATCACAATGGTTACTTGACGATGGTAACTGTACACTTGACAATGGTTACTAAAAATGGAAACTCTAAAATTGACAATGGTTACCACACAATGGTAACTGTACCCTTCACAATGGTTACCACACAATAATAACTGTACACTTCACAATGGTTACCACACAATGGTAACTGCACTCTTCACAGTGGTTACCACACAATGGTAACTGTACACTTTACAATGGTAACCATACAACGGAAACGGTACACTTCGGAGTCTTTACCACACAATGGTAACTCTACACTTCACAATGTTTACCACACAATAAAAACTGAACACTTCACAATGGTTACACATAATGGGAACTGTACACTTTCCAATGGTTACCACACAATGGGAACTGTACCCTTCACAATGGTTCCCATACAATGATAACTGTACACTTCATCATGGTTACCACACAATGGGAACTGTACACCTCACAATGGTTCCAACTCAATGGTAACTGTACACTTTACAACGGTTACTACCACACAATGGGAATTGTACACTTCACAATGGTTACCACACAATGGTAACTGTACACTTCAAAATGGTCACCACACAATGGGAACTTTACACTTCTCATTGGTTACCACACAATGGGAACTGTACACTTCATAATGGTTATGACACAATTGTACGTGTACACTATGCAGTGGTTACCACACAATGAGAACTTTACACGTCACAATGGTTACCACACAATAGTAACTGTGCATTTCAAAATGGTCACCACACAATGGGAACTGTCCACTTCGCAATGGTTATCGCACAATGGGAACTGCACACTTCACAGGTGTTACAACACAATGGAAACTTTACACTTCTCAATGGTTAGCACACAATGGTAACTGTACCCTTCATAATGTTACCACACAATGGGAACTGTACACTTCACAACGTTGACCACACAATGGTAACTGTACACTTCACTATGATTACCACACAATCGCAACTTTACCCTTCGCAATGGTCACCACAGAATGAGAACTGTGCACTTCGCAATGGT
This sequence comes from Callithrix jacchus, assembly GCF_049354715.1. NCBI lineage: Eukaryota > Metazoa > Chordata > Mammalia > Primates > Cebidae > Callithrix > Callithrix jacchus. Next base: position 365,455 of record NC_133518.1, read on the forward strand.
TCCCACACAATGGGAACTGTACGCTTCACAATGGTTACCACACTATGGTAACTGCACACTTTGCAGCGGTTACCACACAATGGGAACTGTACACTTCTAAACTGTTACCTCACAATGGGAACTGTACACTTCACAATGGTTACCACAGAATGGGAACTGTACACTTCGCAATGGATACCACACAATGGGAACTGTACACTTCGCAATGCTTCCCACACAATGGTAACTGTACACTTCACAGTGGTTACAACACAATGGTAACTGTACACTTCACAATGGTTACACACAATGTCAACTCTACACTTCACAATGGTTACCACACAATGGAAACTGTACACTTCGCAATGGATACCACACAATAAGAACTCTACACTTCGCAGCATTTACCACACAATGGAAACCGTACACTTTACAGTTGTTACCACACAATGAGAACCGTAAACTTTACAATGGTTACACACGATGCTGATTGTACACTTAAAAATGGTTACCACACAATGGTAACTGTACACTTCACAGTGGTTACCTCTCAATGGAAACTCTACACCTCACAATGGTTACCACACAATGGGAACTGTACACTTCACAGTGGTTACCACACAATGGTAACTCTACACTTCACAATGGTTACCACACAATGGGAACTGTGCACGTCACAATGGTTACACACAATGAGAGCTCTACACTTCACAATTGTTCCCACATAATGGGAACTGTGCACACCACAGCAGTTACCACACAGTCGTAAGTGTACACTTCACAATGCTTACACACAATAAGAGCTCTACACTTCACAATAGTTCCCACATAATCGGAACTGTACACTTCACTATGGTTACCACACGGTGGGAACTGTACACTTTACAGCAGTTACCACACCATAGAAACTGGGCATTTCACAATGGTTACCACACAGTAATAACTGTACACTTCACAATGGTTATCAGACAATGGAAACTGTACCCTTCACAATAGTTACCACACAATGAAAACTGTACACTTCACAATGGTTACACACTATGAGAACTGTAGGCTTCACAATGGTTACCACACAATGGGAACTTTACACTTCACAATGCTTATGACACAATGGAAACTTTACACTTCACAATGGTTCCCACACAATGGTAAATGTACAATTTACAATGGTTACGGACAATGGGAAAAGTGCACTTCACGATGGTTACCACACAATTGGAACTTTACACTTCACAATGGTTACAAACAAAGGAAACTGTACACTTCACAATGATAACTGTACACTTCACAACGGTTACCACACAATGGAAACTGTACACTTTGCAGTGGTTAGCTCACAATGGAAACTCTACACTTCACAATGGTTACCACACAATGGGATCTGTACACTTTGCAGCGGTCACCACACAATGGTAACTTTACTTTTCACAATGGTTACACACTATGGGAACTGTACACTTTACAATGGGTACCACACAATGGTGACTGTACAGATCACAATAGTTACACACAAGGGGAGCTCTACACTTCAGAATGGTTACAACACAATGAAATCTGGACACTTCACTATGGTTAAACACAATGGGAACTGTACACTTCACAATGGTTACACACAATGGTAAATGTACATTTCTCAGCGGTCACCCCGAAAACGAAACTGCACACTTCACCGTGGTTACCACAAAACAGGAACTGTACACTTCACAATGATTACACACAAATGGAACTGTACACTTCACAATTGTTACCACACAATGGGAAATGTACAATTCACAATTTTTACCACATCATGGGAACTGTACACTTGACAATGGTTACCACACAATGGGAATGGTACACTTCACAATGGTTACCACACAGTTGGAACTCTACACTTCACAGCGGTTACCACACAATGGGAACTGTACACTTCACAGCGGTTACCACACAATGGTAACTGTACACGTCACAATAGTTACCACACAATAAAAACTGTACGCTTCACAATGCTTACACACAATGGAAACTGTACACTTCACCATCGTTACCACACAATCGGAACTGTAAACCTTACAATGGTTTCCAAACAATAATAACTGTACACTTCACAATGGTTACCACGCAATGGGAACTGTACACTTTACAATGGTTTCCACAAAATGGTAAATGTACACTTCACAATGCTTACCACACAATGGGAACTGTACACATCACAATGGTTACTTGACGATGGTAACTGTACACTTGACAATGGTTACTAAAAATGGAAACTCTAAAATTGACAATGGTTACCACACAATGGTAATTGTACCCTTCACAATGGTTACCACACAATAATAACTGTACACTTCACAATGGTTACCACACAATGGTAACTGCACTCTTAACAGTGGTTACCACACAATGGTAACTGTACACTCTACAATGGTAACCATACAACGGAAACTGTACACTTCGGAGTCTTTACCACACAATGGTAACTCTACACTTCACAATGGTTACCACACAATAAAAACTGAACACTTCACAATGGTTACACATAATGGGAACTGTACACTTTCCAATGGTTACCACACAATGGGAACTGTACCCTTCACAATGGTTCCCATACAATGATAACTGTACACTTCATCATGGTTACCACACAATGGGAACTGTACACTTCACAATGGTTCCAACTCAATGGTAACTGTACACTTTACAACGGTTACTACCACACAATGGGAATTGTACACTTCACAATGGTTACCACACAATGGTAACTGTACACTTCAAAATGGTCACCACACAATGGGAACTTTACACTTCTCATTGGTTACCACACAATGGGAACTGTACACTTCATAATGGTTATGACACAATTGTACGTGTACACTATGCAGTGGTTACCACACAATGAGAACTTTACACGTCACAATGGTTACCACACAATAGTAACTGTGCATTTCAAAATGGTCACCACACAATGGGAACTGTCCACTTCGCAATGGTTATCGCACAATGGGAACTGCACGCTTCACAGGTGTTACAACACAATGGAAACTTTACACTTCTCAATGGTTAGCACACAATGGTAACTGTACCCTTCATAATGTTACCACACAATGGGAACTGTACACTTCACAACGTTGACCACACAATGGTAACTGTACACTTCACTATGATTACCACACAATCGCAACTTTACCCTTCGCAATGGTCACCACAGAATGAGAACTGTGCACTTCGCAATGGTTCCCACACAATGGGAACTGTACGCTTCACAATGGTTACCACACTATGGTAACTGCACACTTTGCAGCGGTTACCACACAATGGGAACTGTACACTTCTAAACTGTTACCTCACAATGGGAACTGTACACTTCACAATGGTTACCACAGAATGGGAACTGTACACTTCGCAATGGATACCACACAATGGGAACTGTACACTTCGCAATGCTTCCCACACAATGGTAACTGTACACTTCACAGTGGTTACAACACAATGGTAACTGTACACTTCACAATGGTTACACACAATGTAAACTCTACACTTCACAATGGTTACCACACAATGGAAACTGTACACTTCGCAATGGATACCACACAATAAGAACTCTACACTTCGCAGCATTTACCACACAATGGAAACCGTACACTTTACAGTTGTTACCACACAATGAGAACCGTAAACTTTACAATGGTTACACACAATGCTGATTGTACACTTAAAAATGGTTACCACACAATGGTAACTGTACACTTCACAGTGGTTACCTCTCAATGGAAACTCTACACCTCACAATGGTTACCACACAATGGGAACTGTACACTTCACAGTGGTTACCACACAATGGTAACTCTACACTTCACAATGGTTACCACACAATGGGAACTGTGCACGTCACAATGGTTACACACAATGAGAGCTCTACACTTCACTATTGTTCCCACATAATGGGAACTGTGCACACCACAGCAGTTACCACACAGTCGTAACTGTACACTTCACAATGGTTACACACAATAAGAGCTCTACACTTCACAATAGTTCCCACATAATCGGAACTGTACACTTCACTATGGTTACCACACGGTGGGAACTGTACCCTTTACAACAGTTACCACACCATAGAAACTGGGCATTTCACAATGGTTACCACACAGTAATAACTGTACACTTCACAATGGTTATCAGACAATGGAAACTGTACCCTTCACAATAGTTACCACACAATGAAAACTGTACACTTCACAATGGTTACACACTATGAGAACTGTAGGCTTCACAATGGTTACCACACAATGGGAACTTTACACTTCACAATGCTTATGACACAATGGAAACTTTACACTTCACAATGGTTCCCACACAATGGTAAATGTACAGTTTACAATGGTTACGGACAATGGCAAAAGTGCACTTCACGATGGTTACCAAACAATTGGAACTTTACACTTCACAATGGTTACAAACAAAGGAAACTGTACACTTCACAATGGTTAAAACACAATGATAACTGTACACTTCACAACGGTTACCACACAATGGAAACTGTACACTTTGCAGTGGTTAGCTCACAATGGAAACTCTACACTTCACAATGGTTACCACACAATGGGATCTGTACACTTTGCAGCGGTCACCACACAATGGTAACTTTACTTTTCACAATGGTTACACACTATGGGAACTGTACACTTTACAATGGGTACCACACAATGGTGACTGTACACATCACAATGGTTACACACAAGGAAAGCTCTACACTTCAGAATGGTTACAACATAATGAAATCTGGACACTTCACTATGGTTAAACACAATGGGAACTGTACACTTCACAATGGTTACACACAATGGTAAATCTACATTTCTCAGCGGTCACCCCGAAAACGAAACTGCACACTTCACCGTGGTTACCACAAAACAGGAACTGTACACTTCACAATGATTACACACAAATGGAACTGTACACTTCACAATTGTTACCACACAATGGGAAATGTACAATTCACAATTTTTACCACATCATGGGAACTGTACACTTGACAATGGTTACCACACAATGGGAATGGTACACTTCACAATGGTTACCACACCGTTGGAACTCTACACTTCACAGCGGTTACCACACAATGGGAACTGTACACTTCACAGCGGTTACCACACAATGGGAACTGTACACGTCACAATAGTTACCACACAATAAAAATTGTACGCTTCACAATGCTTACACACAATGGAAACTGTACACTTCACCATCGTTACCACACAATCGGAACTGTAAACCTTACAATGGTTTCCAAACAATAATAACTGTACACTTCACAATGGTTACCACGCAATGGGAACTGTACACTTTACAATGGTTTCCACAAAATGGTAAATGTACACTTCACAATGCTTACCACACAATGGGAACTGCACACATCACAATGGTTACTTGACGATGGTAACTGTACACTTGACAATGGTTACTAAAAATGGAAACTCTAAAATTGACAATGGTTACCACACAATGGTAACTGTACCCTTCACAATGGTTACCACACAATAATAACTGTACACTTCACAATGGTTACCACACAATGGTAACTGCACTCTTCACAGTGGTTACCACACAATGGTAACTGTACACTTTACAATGGTAACCATACAACGGAAACGGTACACTTCGGAGTCTTTACCACACAATGGTAACTCTACACTTCACAATGGTTACCACACAATAAAAGCTGAACACTTCACAATGGTTACACATAATGGGAACTGTACACTTTCCAATGGTTACCACACAATGGGAACTGTACCCTTCACAATGGTTCCCATACAATGATAACTGTACACTTCATCATGGTTACCACACAATGGGAACTGTACACCTCACAATGGTTCCAACTCAATGGTAACTGTACACTTTACAACGGTTACTACCACACAATGGGAATTGTACACTTCACAATGGTTACCACACAATGGTAACTGTACACTTCAAAATGGTCACCACACAATGGGAACTTTACACTTCTCATTGGTTACCACACAATGGGAACTGTACACTTCATAATGGTTATGACACAATTGTACGTGTACACTATGCAGTGGTTACCACACAATGAGAACTTTACACGTCACAATGGTTACCACACAATAGTAACTGTGCATTTCAAAATGGTCACCACACAATGGGAACTGTCCACTTCGCAATGGTTATCGCACAATGGGAACTGCACACTTCACAGGTGTTACAACACAATGGAAACTTTACACTTCTCAATGGTTAGCACACAATGGTAACTGTACCCTTCATAATGTTACCACACAATGGGAACTGTACACTTCACAACGTTGACCACACAATGGTAACTGTACACTTCACTATGATTACCACATAATCGCAACTTTACCCTTCGCAATGGTCACCACAGAATGAGAACTGTGCACTTCGCAATGGTTCCCACACAATGGGAACTGTACGCTTCACAATGGTTACCACACTATGGTAACTGCACACTTTGCAGCGGTTACCACACAATGGGAACTGTACACTTCTAAACTGTTACCTCACAATGGGAACTGTACACTTCACAATGGTTACCACAGAATGGGAACTGTACACTTCGCAATGGATACCACACAATGGGAACTGTACACTTCGCAATGCTTCCCACACAATGGTAACTGTACACTTCACAGTGGTTACAACACAATGGTAACTGTACACTTCACAATGGTTACACACAATGTAAACTCTACACTTCACAATGGTTACCACACAATGGAAACTGTACACTTCGCAATGGATACCACACAATAAGAACTCTACACTTCGCAGCATTTACCACACAATGGAAACCGTACACTTTACAGTTGTTACCACACAATGAGAACCGTAAACTTTACAATGGTTACACACGATGCTGATTGTACACTTAAAAATGGTTACCACACAATGGTAACTGTACACTTCACAGTGGTTACCTCTCAATGGAAACTCTACACCTCACAATGGTTACCACACAATGGGAACTGTACACTTCACAGTGGTTACCACACAATGGTAACTCTACACTTCACAATGGTTACCACACAATGGGAACTGTGCACGTCACAATGGTTACACACAATGAGAGCTCTACACTTCACAATTGTTCCCACATAATGGGAACTGTGCACACCACAGCAGTTACCACACAGTCGTAACTGTACACTTCACAATGGTTACACACAATAAGAGCTCTACACTTCACAATAGTTCCCACATAATCGGAACTGTACACTTCACTATGGTTACCACACGGTGGGAACTGTACACTTTACAGCAGTTACCACACCATAGAAACTGGGCATTTCACAATGGTTACCACACAGTAATAACTGTACACTTCACAATGGTTATCAGACAATGGAAACTGTACCCTTCACAATAGTTACCACACAATGAAAACTGTACACTTCACAATGGTTACACACTATGAGAACTGTAGGCTTCACAATGGTTACCACACAATGGGAACTTTACACTTCACAATGCTTATGACACAATGGAAACTTTACACTTCACAATGGTTCCCACACAATGGTAAATGTTCAGTTTACAATGGTTAGGGACAATGGCAAAAGTGCACTTCACGATGGTTACCACACAATTGGAACTTTACACTTCACAATGGTTACAAACAAAGGAAACTGTACACTTCACAATGGTTAAAACACAATGATAACTGTACACTTCACAACGGTTACCACACAATGGAAACTGTACACTTTGCAGTGGTTAGCTCACAATGGAAACTCTACACTTCACAATGGTTACCACACAAAGGGATCTGTACGCTTTGCAGCGGTCACCACACAATGGTAACTTTACTTTTCACAATGGTTACACACTATGGGAACTGTACACTTTACAATGGGTACCACACAATGGTGACTGTACACATCACAATGGTTACACACAAGGGGAGCTCTACACTTCAGAATGGTTACAACACAATGAAATCTGGACACTTCACTATGGTTAAACACAATGGGAACTGTACACTTCACAATGGTTACACACAATGGTAAATCTACATTTCTCCGCGGTCACCCCGAAAACGAAACTGCACACTTCAGAATGGTTACCACAAAACAGGAACTGTACACTTCACAATGATTACACACAAATGGAACTGTACACTTCACAATTGTTACCACACAATGGGAAATGTACAATTCACAATTTTTACCACATCATGGGAACTGTACACTTGACAATGGTTACCACACAATGGGAATGGTACACTTCACAATGGTTACCACACAGTTGGAACTCTACACTTCACAGCGGTTACCACACAATGGGAACTGTACACTTCACAGCGGTTACCACACAATGGTAACTGTACACGTCACAATAGTTACCACACAATAAAAACTGTACGCTTCACAATGCTTACACACAATGGAAACTGTACACTTCACCATCGTTACCGCACAATCGGAACTGTAAACCTTACAATGGTTTCCAAACAATAATAACTGTACACTTCACAATGGTTACCACGCAATGGGAACTGTACACTTTACAATGGTTTCCACAAAATGGTAAATGTACACTTCACAATGCTTACCACACAATGGCAACTGTACACATCACAATGGTTACTTGACGATGGTAACTGTACACTTGACAATGGTTACTAAAAATGGAAACTCTAAAATTGACAATGGTTACCACACAATGGTAACTGTACCCTTCACAATGGTTACCACACAATAATAACTGTACACTTCACAATGGTTACCACACAATGGTAACTGCACTCTTCACAGTGGTTACCACACAATGGTAACTGTACACTCTACAATGGTAACCATACAACGGAAACTGTACACTTCGGAGTCTTTACCACACAATGGTAACTCTACACTTCACAATGGTTACCACACAATAAAAACTGAACACTTCACAATGGTTACACATAATGGGAACTGTACACTTTCCAATGGTTACCACACAATGGGAACTGTACCCTTCACAATGGTTCCCATACAATGATAACTGTACACTTCATCATGGTTACCACACAATGGGAACTGTACACTTCACAATGGTTCCAACTCAATGGTAACTGTACACTTTACAACGGTTACTACCACACAATGGGAATTGTACACTTCACAATGGTTACCACACAATGGTAACTGTACACTTCAAAATGGTCACCACACAATGGGAACTTTACACTTCTCATTGGTTACCACACAATGGGAACTGTACACTTCATAATGGTTATGACACAATTGTACGTGTACACTATGCAGTGGTTACCACACAATGAGAACTTTACACGTCACAATGGTTACCACACAATAGTAACTGTGCATTTCAAAATGGTCACCACACAATGGGAACTGTCCACTTCGCAATGGTTATCGCACAATGGGAACTGCACGCTTCACAGGTGTTACAACACAATGGAAACTTTACACTTCTCAATGGTTAGCACACAATGGTAACTGTACCCTTCATAATGTTACCACACAATGGGAACTGTACACTTCACAACGTTGACCACACAATGGTAACTGTACACTTCACTATGATTACCACACAATCGCAACTTTACCCTTCGCAATGGTCACCACAGAATGAGAACTGTGCACTTCGCAATGGTTCCCACACAATGGGAACTGTACGCTTCACAATGGTTACCACACTATGGTAACTGCACACTTTGCAGCGGTTACCACACAATGGGAACTGTACACTTCTAAACTGTTACCTCACAATGGGAACTGTACACTTCACAATGGTTACCACAGAATGGGAACTGTACACTTCGCAATGGATACCACACAATGGGAACTGTACACTTCGCAATGCTTCCCACACAATGGTAACTGTACACTTCACAGTGGTTACAACACAATGGTAACTGTACACTTCACAATGGTTACACACAATGTAAACTCTACACTTCACAATGGTTACCACACAATGGAAACTGTACACTTCGCAATGGATACCACACAATAAGAACTCTACACTTCGCAGCATTTACCACACAATGGAAACCGTACACTTTACAGTTGTTACCACACAATGAGAACCGTAAACTTTACAATGGTTACACACGATGCTGATTGTACACTTAAAAATGGTTACCACACAATGGTAACTGTACACTTCACAGTGGTTACCTCTCAATGGAAACTCTACACCTCACAATGGTTACCACACAATGGGAACTGTACACTTCACAGTGGTTACCACACAATGGTAACTCTACACTTCACAATGGTTACCACACAATGGGAACTGTGCACGTCACAATGGTTACACACAATGAGAGCTCTACACTTCACAATTGTTCCCACATAATGGGAACTGTGCACACCACAGCAGTTACCACACAGTCGTAACTGTACACTTCACAATGCTTACACACAATAAGAGCTCTACACTTCACAATAGTTCCCACATAATCGGAACTGTACACTTCACTATGGTTACCACACGGTGGGAACTGTACACTTTACAGCAGTTACCACACCATAGAAACTGGGCATTTCACAATGGTTACCACACAGTAATAACTGTACACTTCACAATGGTTATCAGACAATGGAAACTGTACCCTTCACAATAGTTACCACACAATGAAAACTGTACACTTCACAATGGTTACACACTATGAGAACTGTAGGCTTCACAATGGTTACCACACAATGGGAACTTTACACTTCACAATGCTTATGACACAATGGAAACTTTACACTTCACAATGGTTCCCACACAATGGTAAATGTACAGTTTACAATGGTTACGGACAATGGCAAAAGTGCACTTCACGATGGTTACCACACAATTGGAACTTTACACTTCACAATGGTTACAAACAAAGGAAACTGTACACTTCACAATGGTTAAAACACAATGATAACTGTACACTTCACAACGGTTACCACACAATGGAAACTGTACACTTTGCAGTGGTTAGCTCACAATGGAAACTCTACACTTCACAATGGTTACCACACAATGGGATCTGTACACTTTGCAGCGGTCACCACACAATGGTAACTTTACTTTTCACAATGGTTACACACTATGGGAACTGTACACTTTACAATGGGTACCACACAATGGTGACTGTACACATCACAATGGTTACACACAAGGGGAGCTCTACACTTCAGAATGGTTACAACACAATGAAATCTGGACACTTCACTATGGTTAAACACAATGGGAACTGTACACTTCACAATGGTTACACACAATGGTAAATCTACATTTCTCAGCGGTCACCCCAAAAACGAAACTGCACACTTCACCGTGGTTACCACAAAACAGGAACTGTACACTTCACAATGATTACACACAAATGGAACTGTACACTTCACAATTGTTACCACACAATGGGAAATGTACAATTCACAATTTTTACCACATCATGGGAACTGTACACTTGACAATGGTTACCACACAATGGGAATGGTACACTTCACAATGGTTACCACACCGTTGGAACTCTACACTTCACAGCGGTTACCACACAATGGGAACTGTACACTTCACAGCGGTTACCACACAATGGGAACTGTACACGTCACAATAGTTACCACACAATAAAAATTGTACGCTTCACAATGCTTACACACAATGGAAACTGTACACTTCACCATCGTTACCACACAATCGGAACTGTAAACCTTACAATGGTTTCCAAACAATAATAACTGTACACTTCACAATGGTTACCACGCAATGGGAACTGTACACTTTACAATGGTTTCCACAAAATGGTAAATGTACACTTCACAATGCTTACCACACAATGGGAACTGCACACATCACAATGGTTACTTGACGATGGTAACTGTACACTTGACAATGGTTACTAAAAATGGAAACTCTAAAATTGACAATGGTTACCACACAATGGTAACTGTACCCTTCACAATGGTTACCACACAATAATAACTGTACACTTCACAATGGTTACCACACAATGGTAACTGCACTCTTCACAGTGGTTACCACACAATGGTAACTGTACACTCTACAATGGTAACCATACAACGGAAACTGTACACTTCGGAGTCTTTACCACACAATGGTAACTCTACACTTCACAATGGTTACCACACAATAAAAACTGAACACTTCACAATGGTTACACATAATGGGAACTGTACACTTTCCAATGGTTACCACACAATGGGAACTGTACCCTTCACAATGGTTCCCATACAATGATAACTGTACACTTCATCATGGTTACCACACAATGGGAACTGTACACCTCACAATGGTTCCAACTCAATGGTAACTGTACACTTTACAACGGTTACTACCACACAATGGGAATTGTACACTTCACAATGGTTACCACACAATGGTAACTGTACACTTCAAAATGGTCACCACACAATGGGAACTTTACACTTCTCATTGGTTACCACACAATGGGAACTGTACACTTCATAATGGTTATGACACAATTGTACGTGTACACTATGCAGTGGTTACCACACAATGAGAACTTTACACGTCACAATGGTTACCACACAATAGTAACTGTGCATTTCAAAATGGTCACCACACAATGGGAACTGTCCACTTCGCAATGGTTATCGCACAATGGGAACTGCACACTTCACAGGTGTTACAACACAATGGAAACTTTACACTTCTCAATGGTTAGCACACAATGGTAACTGTACCCTTCATAATGTTACCACACAATGGGAACTGTACACTTCACAACGTTGACCACACAATGGTAACTGTACACTTCACTATGATTACCACACAATCGCAACTTTACCCTTCGCAATGGTCACCACAGAATGAGAACTGTGCACTTCGCAATGGTTCCCACACAATGGGAACTGTACGCTTCACAATGGTTACCACACTATGGTAACTGCACACTTTGCAGCGGTTACCACACAATGGGAACTGTACACTTCTAAACTGTTACCTCACAATGGGAACTGTACACTTCACAATGGTTACCACAGAATGGGAACTGTACACTTCGCAATGGATACCACACAATGGGAACTGTACACTTCGCAATGCTTCCCACACAATGGTAACTGTACACTTCACAGTGGTTACAACACAATGGTAACTGTACACTTCACAATGGTTACACACAATGTAAACTCTACACTTCACAATGGTTACCACACAATGGAAACTGTACACTTCGCAATGGATACCACACAATAAGAACTCTACACTTCGCAGCATTTACCACACAATGGAAACCGTACACTTTACAGTTGTTACCACACAATGAGAACCGTAAACTTTACAATGGTTACACACGATGCTGATTGTACACTTAAAAATGGTTACCACACAATGGTAACTGTACACTTCACAGTGGTTACCTCTCAATGGAAACTCTACACCTCACAATGGTTACCACACAATGGGAACTGTACACTTCACAGTGGTTACCACACAATGGTAACTCTACACTTCACAATGGTTACCACACAATGGGAACTGTGCACGTCACAATGGTTACACACAATGAGAGCTCTACACTTCACAATTGTTCCCACATAATGGGAACTGTGCACACCACAGCAGTTACCACACAGTCGTAACTGTACACTTCACAATGCTTACACACAATAAGAGCTCTACACTTCACAATAGTTCCCACATAATCGGAACTGTACACTTCACTATGGTTACCACACGGTGGGAACTGTACACTTTACAGCAGTTACCACACCATAGAAACTGGGCATTTCACAATGGTTACCACACAGTAATAACTGTACACTTCACAATGGTTATCAGACAATGGAAACTGTACCCTTCACAATAGTTACCACACAATGAAAACTGTACACTTCACAATGGTTACACACTATGAGAACTGTAGGCTTCACAATGGTTACCACACAATGGGAACTTTACACTTCACAATGCTTATGACACAATGGAAACTTTACACTTCACAATGGTTCCCACACAATGGTAAATGTACAGTTTACAATGGTTACGGACAATGGCAAAAGTGCACTTCACGATGGTTACCACACAATTGGAACTTTACACTTCACAATGGTTACAAACAAAGGAAACTGTACACTTCACAATGATAACTGTACACTTCACAACGGTTACCACACAATGGAAACTGTACACTTTGCAGTGGTTAGCTCACAATGGAAACTCTACACTTCACAATGGTTACCACACAATGGGATCTGTACACTTTGCAGCGGTCACCACACAATGGTAACTTTACTTTTCACAATGGTTACACACTATGGGAACTGTACACTTTACAATGGGTACCACACAATGGTGACTGTACACATCACAATGGTTACACACAAGGGGAGCTCTACACTTCAGAATGGTTACAACACAATGAAATCTGGACACTTCACTATGGTTAAACACAATGGGAACTGTACACTTCACAATGGTTACACACAATGGTAAATCTACATTTCTCAGCGGTCACCCCAAAAACGAAACTGCACACTTCACCGTGGTTACCACAAAACAGGAACTGTACACTTCACAATGATTACACACAAATGGAACTGTACACTTCACAATTGTTACCACACAATGGGAAATGTACAATTCACAATTTTTACCACATCATGGGAACTGTACACTTGACAATGGTTACCACACAATGGGAATGGTACACTTCACAATGGTTACCACACCGTTGGAACTCTACACTTCACAGCGGTTACCACACAATGGGAACTGTACACTTCACAGCGGTTACCACACAATGGGAACTGTACACGTCACAATAGTTACCACACAATAAAAATTGTACGCTTCACAATGCTTACACACAATGGAAACTGTACACTTCACCATCGTTACCACACAATCGGAACTGTAAACCTTACAATGGTTTCCAAACAATAATAACTGTACACTTCACAATGGTTACCACGCAATGGGAACTGTACACTTTACAATGGTTTCCACAAAATGGTAAATGTACACTTCACAATGCTTACCACACAATGGGAACTGCACACATCACAATGGTTACTTGACGATGGTAACTGTACACTTGACAATGGTTACTAAAAATGGAAACTCTAAAATTGACAATGGTTACCACACAATGGTAACTGTACCCTTCACAATGGTTACCACACAATAATAACTGTACACTTCACAATGGTTACCACACAATGGTAACTGCACTCTTCACAGTGGTTACCACACAATGGTAACTGTACACTCTACAATGGTAACCATACAACGGAAACTGTACACTTCGGAGTCTTTACCACACAATGGTAACTCTACACTTCACAATGGTTACCACACAATAAAAACTGAACACTTCACAATGGTTACACATAATGGGAACTGTACACTTTCCAATGGTTACCACACAATGGGAACTGTACCCTTCACAATGGTTCCCATACAATGATAACTGTACACTTCATCATGGTTACCACACAATGGGAACTGTACACCTCACAATGGTTCCAACTCAATGGTAACTGTACACTTTACAACGGTTACTACCACACAATGGGAATTGTACACTTCACAATGGTTACCACACAATGGTAACTGTACACTTCAAAATGGTCACCACACAATGGGAACTTTACACTTCTCATTGGTTACCACACAATGGGAACTGTACACTTCATAATGGTTATGACACAATTGTACGTGTACACTATGCAGTGGTTACCACACAATGAGAACTTTACACGTCACAATGGTTACCACACAATAGTAACTGTGCATTTCAAAATGGTCACCACACAATGGGAACTGTCCACTTCGCAATGGTTATCGCACAATGGGAACTGCACACTTCACAGGTGTTACAACACAATGGAAACTTTACACTTCTCAATGGTTAGCACACAATGGTAACTGTACCCTTCATAATGTTACCACACAATGGGAACTGTACACTTCACAACGTTGACCACACAATGGTAACTGTACACTTCACTATGATTACCACACAATCGCAACTTTACCCTTCGCAATGGTCACCACAGAATGAGAACTGTGCACTTCGCAATGGTTCCCACACAATGGGAACTGTACGCTTCACAATGGTTACCACACTATGGTAACTGCACACTTTGCAGCGGTTACCACACAATGGGAACTGTACACTTCTAAACTGTTACCTCACAATGGGAACTGTACACTTCACAATGGTTACCACAGAATGGGAACTGTACACTTCGCAATGGATACCACACAATGGGAACTGTACACTTCGCAATGCTTCCCACACAATGGTAACTGTACACTTCACAGTGGTTACAACACAATGGTAACTGTACACTTCACAATGGTTACACACAATGTAAACTCTACACTTCACAATGGTTACCACACAATGGAAACTGTACACTTCGCAATGGATACCACACAATAAGAACTCTACACTTCGCAGCATTTACCACACAATGGAAACCGTACACTTTACAGTTGTTACCACACAATGAGAACCGTAAACTTTACAATGGTTACACACGATGCTGATTGTACACTTAAAAATGGTTACCACACAATGGTAACTGTACACTTCACAGTGGTTACCTCTCAATGGAAACTCTACACCTCACAATGGTTACCACACAATGGGAACTGTACACTTCACAGTGGTTACCACACAATGGTAACTCTACACTTCACAATGGTTACCACACAATGGGAACTGTGCACGTCACAATGGTTACACACAATGAGAGCTCTACACTTCACAATTGTTCCCACATAATGGGAACTGTGCACACCACAGCAGTTACCACACAGTCGTAAGTGTACACTTCACAATGCTTACACACAATAAGAGCTCTACACTTCACAATAGTTCCCACATAATCGGAACTGTACACTTCACTATGGTTACCACACGGTGGGAACTGTACACTTTACAGCAGTTACCACACCATAGAAACTGGGCATTTCACAATGGTTACCACACAGTAATAACTGTACACTTCACAATGGTTATCAGACAATGGAAACTGTACCCTTCACAATAGTTACCACACAATGAAAACTGTACACTTCACAATGGTTACACACTATGAGAACTGTAGGCTTCACAATGGTTACCACACAATGGGAACTTTACACTTCACAATGCTTATGACACAATGGAAACTTTACACTTCACAATGGTTCCCACACAATGGTAAATGTACAGTTTACAATGGTTACGGACAATGGCAAAAGTGCACTTCACGATGGTTACCACACAATTGGAACTTTACACTTCACAATGGTTACAAACAAAGGAAACTGTACACTTCACAATGGTTAAAACACAATGATAACTGTACACTTCACAACGGTTACCACACAATGGAAACTGTACACTTTGCAGTGGTTAGCTCACAATGGAAACTCTACACTTCACAATGGTTACCACACAATGGGATCTGTACACTTTGCAGCGGTCACCACACAATGGTAACTTTACTTTTCACAATGGTTACACACTATGGGAACTGTACACTTTACAATGGGTACCACACAATGGTGACTGTACACATCACAATGGTTACACACAAGGGGAGCTCTACACTTCAGAATGGTTACAACACAATGAAATCTGGACACTTCACTATGGTTAAACACAATGGGAACTGTACACTTCACAATGGTTACACACAATGGTAAATCTACATTTCTCAGCGGTCACCCCAAAAACGAAACTGCACACTTCACCGTGGTTACCACAAAACAGGAACTGTACACTTCACAATGATTACACACAAATGGAACTGTACACTTCACAATTGTTACCACACAATGGGAAATGTACAATTCACAATTTTTACCACATCATGGGAACTGTACACTTGACAATGGTTACCACACAATGGGAATGGTACACTTCACAATGGTTACCACACCGTTGGAACTCTACACTTCACAGCGGTTACCACACAATGGGAACTGTACACTTCACAGCGGTTACCACACAATGGGAACTGTACACGTCACAATAGTTACCACACAATAAAAATTGTACGCTTCACAATGCTTACACACAATGGAAACTGTACACTTCACCATCGTTACCACACAATCGGAACTGTAAACCTTACAATGGTTTCCAAACAATAATAACTGTACACTTCACAATGGTTACCACGCAATGGGAACTGTACACTTTACAATGGTTTCCACAAAATGGTAAATGTACACTTCACAATGCTTACCACACAATGGGAACTGCACACATCACAATGGTTACTTGACGATGGTAACTGTACACTTGACAATGGTTACTAAAAATGGAAACTCTAAAATTGACAATGGTTACCACACAATGGTAACTGTACCCTTCACAATGGTTACCACACAATAATAACTGTACACTTCACAATGGTTACCACACAATGGTAACTGCACTCTTCACAGTGGTTACCACACAATGGTAACTGTACACTCTACAATGGTAACCATACAACGGAAACTGTACACTTCGGAGTCTTTACCACACAATGGTAACTCTACACTTCACAATGGTTACCACACAATAAAAACTGAACACTTCACAATGGTTACACATAATGGGAACTGTACACTTTCCAATGGTTACCACACAATGGGAACTGTACCCTTCACAATGGTTCCCATACAATGATAACTGTACACTTCATCATGGTTACCACACAATGGGAACTGTACACCTCACAATGGTTCCAACTCAATGGTAACTGTACACTTTACAACGGTTACTACCACACAATGGGAATTGTACACTTCACAATGGTTACCACACAATGGTAACTGTACACTTCAAAATGGTCACCACACAATGGGAACTTTACACTTCTCATTGGTTACCACACAATGGGAACTGTACACTTCATAATGGTTATGACACAATTGTACGTGTACACTATGCAGTGGTTACCACACAATGAGAACTTTACACGTCACAATGGTTACCACACAATAGTAACTGTGCATTTCAAAATGGTCACCACACAATGGGAACTGTCCACTTCGCAATGGTTATCGCACAATGGGAACTGCACACTTCACAGGTGTTACAACACAATGGAAACTTTACACTTCTCAATGGTTAGCACACAATGGTAACTGTACCCTTCATAATGTTACCACACAATGGGAACTGTACACTTCACAACGTTGACCACACAATGGTAACTGTACACTTCACTATGATTACCACACAATCGCAACTTTACCCTTCGCAATGGTCACCACAGAATGAGAACTGTGCACTTCGCAATGGTTCCCACACAATGGGAACTGTACGCTTCACAATGGTTACCACACTATGGTAACTGCACACTTTGCAGCGGTTACCACACAATGGGAACTGTACACTTCTAAACTGTTACCTCACAATGGGAACTGTACACTTCACAATGGTTACCACAGAATGGGAACTGTACACTTCGCAATGGATACCACACAATGGGAACTGTACACTTCGCAATGCTTCCCACACAATGGTAACTGTACACTTCACAGTGGTTACAACACAATGGTAACTGTACACTTCACAATGGTTACACACAATGTCAACTCTACACTTCACAATGGTTACCACACAATGGAAACTGTACACTTCGCAATGGATACCACACAATAAGAACTCTACACTTCGCAGCATTTACCACACAATGGAAACCGTACACTTTACAGTTGTTACCACACAATGAGAACCGTAAACTTTACAATGGTTACACACGATGCTGATTGTACACTTAAAAATGGTTACCACACAATGGTAACTGTACACTTCACAGTGGTTACCTCTCAATGGAAACTCTACACCTCACAATGGTTACCACACAATGGGAACTGTACACTTCACAGTGGTTACCACACAATGGTAACTCTACACTTCACAATGGTTACCACACAATGGGAACTGTGCACGTCACAATGGTTACACACAATGAGAGCTCTACACTTCACAATTGTTCCCACATAATGGGAACTGTGCACACCACAGCAGTTACCACACAGTCGTAACTGTACACTTCACAATGCTTACACACAATAAGAGCTCTACACTTCACAATAGTTCCCACATAATCGGAACTGTACACTTCACTATGGTTACCACACGGTGGGAACTGTACACTTTACAGCAGTTACCACACCATAGAAACTGGGCATTTCACAATGGTTACCACACAGTAATAACTGTACACTTCACAATGGTTATCAGACAATGGAAACTGTACCCTTCACAATAGTTACCACACAATGAAAACTGTACACTTCACAATGGTTACACACTATGAGAACTGTAGGCTTCACAATGGTTACCACACAATGGGAACTTTACACTTCACAATGCTTATGACACAATGGAAACTTTACACTTCACAATGGTTCCCACACAACGGTAAATGTACAGTTTACAATGGTTACGGACAATGGCAAAAGTGCACTTCACGATGGTTACCACACAATTGGAACTTTACACTTCACAATGGTTACAAACAAAGGAAACTGTACACTTCACAATGGTTAAAACACAATGATAACTGTACACTTCACAACGGTTACCACACAATGGAAACTGTACACTTTGCAGTGGTTAGCTCACAATGGAAACTCTACACTTCACAATGGTTACCACACAAAGGGATCTGTACACTTTGCAGCGGTCACCACACAATGGTAACTTTACTTTTCACAATGGTTACACACTATGGGAACTGTACACTTTACAATGGGTACCACACAATGGTGACTGTACACATCACAATGGTTAAACACAAGGGGAGCTCTACACTTCAGAATGGTTACAACACAATGAAATCTGGACACTTCACTATGGTTAAACACAATGGGAACTGTACACTTCACAATGGTTACACACAATGGTAAATCTACATTTCTCCGCGGTCACCCCGAAAACGAAACTGCACACTTCAGAATGGTTACCACAAAACAGGAACTGTACACTTCACAATGATTACACACAAATAAAACTGTACACTTCACAATTGTTACCACACAATGGGAAATGTACAATTCACAATTTTTACCACATCATGGGAACTGTACACTTGACAATGGTTACCACACAATGGGAATGGTACACTTCACAATGGTTACCACACAGTTGGAACTCTACACTTCACAGCGGTTACCACACAATGGGAACTGTACACTTCACAGCGGTTACCACACAATGGTAACTGTACACGTCACAATAGTTACCACACAATAAAAACTGTATGCTTCACAATGCTTACACACAATGGAAACTGTACACTTCACCATCGTTACCACACAATCGGAACTTTAAACCTTACAATGGTTTCCAAACAATAATAACTGTACACTTCACAATGGTTACCACGCAATGGGAACTGTACACTTTACAATGGTTTCCACAAAATGGTAAATGTACACTTCACAATGCTTACCACACAATGGGAACTGTACACATCACAATGGTTACTTGACGATGGTAACTGTACACTTGACAATGGTTACTAAAAATGGAAACTCTAAAATTGACAATGGTTACCACACAATGGTAACTGTACCCTTCACAATGGTTACCACACAATAATAACTGTACACTTCACAATGGTTACCACACAATGGTAACTGCACTCTTCACAGTGGTTACCACACAATGGTAACTGTACACTCTACAATGGTAACCATACAACGGAAACTGTACACTTCGGAGTCTTTACCACACAATGGTAACTCTACACTTCACAATGGTTACCACACAATAAAAACTGAACACTTCACAATGGTTACACATAATGGGAACTGTACACTTTCCAATGGTTACCACACAATGGGAACTGTACCCTTCACAATGGTTCCCATACAATGATAACTGTACACTTCATCATGGTTACCACACAATGGGAACTGTACACTTCACAATGGTTCCAACTCAATGGTAACTGTACACTTTACAACGGTTACTACCACACAATGGGAATTGTACACTTCACAATGGTTACCACACAATGGTAACTGTACACTTCAAAATGGTCACCACACAATGGGAACTTTACACTTCTCATTGGTTACCACACAATGGGAACTGTACACTTCATAATGGTTATGACACAATTGTACGTGTACACTATGCAGTGGTTACCACACAATGAGAACTTTACACGTCACAATGGTTACCACACAATAGTAACTGTGCATTTCAAAATGGTCACCACACAATGGGAACTGTCCACTTCGCAATGGTTATCGCACAATGGGAACTGCACACTTCACAGGTGTTACAACACAATGGAAACTTTACACTTCTCAATGGTTAGCACACAATGGTAACTGTACCCTTCATAATGTTACCACACAATGGGAACTGTACACTTCACAACGTTGACCACACAATGGTAACTGTACACTTCACTATGATTACCACACAATCGCAACTTTACCCTTCGCAATGGTCACCACAGAATGAGAACTGTGCACTTCGCAATGGTTCCCACACAATGGGAACTGTACGCTTCACAATGGTTACCACACTATGGTAACTGCACACTTTGCAGCGGTTACCACACAATGGGAACTGTACACTTCTAAACTGTTACCTCACAATGGGAACTGTACACTTCACAATGGTTACCACAGAATGGGAACTGTACACTTCGCAATGGATACCACACAATGGGAACTGTACACTTCGCAATGCTTCCCACACAATGGTAACTGTACACTTCACAGTGGTTACAACACAATGGTAACTGTACACTTCACAATGGTTACACACAATGTAAACTCTACACTTCACAATGGTTACCACACAATGGAAACTGTACACTTCGCAATGGATACCACACAATAAGAACTCTACACTTCGCAGCATTTACCACACAATGGAAACCGTACACTTTACAGTTGTTACCACACAATGAGAACCGTAAACTTTACAATGGTTACACACGATGCTGATTGTACACTTAAAAATGGTTACCACACAATGGTAACTGTACACTTCACAGTGGTTACCTCTCAATGGAAACTCTACACCTCACAATGGTTACCACACAATGGGAACTGTACACTTCACAGTGGTTACCACACAATGGTAACTCTACACTTCACAATGGTTACCACACAATGGGAACTGTGCACGTCACAATGGTTACACACAATGAGAGCTCTACACTTCACAATTGTTCCCACATAATGGGAACTGTGCACACCACAGCAGTTACCACACAGTCGTAAGTGTACACTTCACAATGCTTACACACAATAAGAGCTCTACACTTCACAATAGTTCCCACATAATCGGAACTGTACACTTCACTATGGTTACCACACGGTGGGAACTGTACACTTTACAGCAGTTACCACACCATAGAAACTGGGCATTTCACAATGGTTACCACACAGTAATAACTGTACACTTCACAATGGTTATCAGACAATGGAAACTGTACCCTTCACAATAGTTACCACACAATGAAAACTGTACACTTCACAATGGTTACACACTATGAGAACTGTAGCCTTCACAATGGTTACCACACAATGGGAACTTTACACTTCACAATGCTTATGACACAATGGAAACTTTACACTTCACAATGGTTCCCACACAATGGTAAATGTACAGTTTACAATGGTTACGGACAATGGCAAAAGTGCACTTCACGATGGTTACCACACAATTGGAACTTTACACTTCACAATGGTTACAAACAAAGGAAACTGTACACTTCACAATGGTTAAAACACAATGATAACTGTACACTTCACAACGGTTACCACACAATGGAAACTGTACACTTTGCAGTGGTTAGCTCACAATGGAAACTCTACACTTCACAATGGTTACCACACAATGGGATCTGTACACTTTGCAGCGGTCACCACACAATGGTAACTTTACTTTTCACAATGGTTACACACTATGGGAACTGTACACTTTACAATGGGTACCACACAATGGTGACTGTACACATCACAATGGTTACACACAAGGGGAGCTCTACACTTCAGAATGGTTACAACACAATGAAATCTGGACACTTCACTATGGTTAAACACAATGGGAACTGTACACTTCACAATGGTTACACACAATGGTAAATCTACATTTCTCAGCGGTCACCCCAAAAACGAAACTGCACACTTCACCGTGGTTACCACAAAACAGGAACTGTACACTTCACAATGATTACACACAAATGGAACTGTACACTTCACAATTGTTACCACACAATGGGAAATGTACAATTCACAATTTTTACCACATCATGGGAACTGTACACTTGACAATGGTTACCACACAATGGGAATGGTACACTTCACAATGGTTACCACACCGTTGGAACTCTACACTTCACAGCGGTTACCACACAATGGGAACTGTACACTTCACAGCGGTTACCACACAATGGGAACTGTACACGTCACAATAGTTACCACACAATAAAAATTGTACGCTTCACAATGCTTACACACAATGGAAACTGTACACTTCACCATCGTTACCACACAATCGGAACTGTAAACCTTACAATGGTTTCCAAACAATAATAACTGTACACTTCACAATGGTTACCACGCAATGGGAACTGTACACTTTACAATGGTTTCCACAAAATGGTAAATGTACACTTCACAATGCTTACCACACAATGGGAACTGCACACATCACAATGGTTACTTGACGATGGTAACTGTACACTTGACAATGGTTACTAAAAATGGAAACTCTAAAATTGACAATGGTTACCACACAATGGTAACTGTACCCTTCACAATGGTTACCACACAATAATAACTGTACACTTCACAATGGTTACCACACAATGGTAACTGCACTCTTCACAGTGGTTACCACACAATGGTAACTGTACACTCTACAATGGTAACCATACAACGGAAACTGTACACTTCGGAGTCTTTACCACACAATGGTAACTCTACACTTCACAATGGTTACCACACAATAAAAACTGAACACTTCACAATGGTTACACATAATGGGAACTGTACACTTTCCAATGGTTACCACACAATGGGAACTGTACCCTTCACAATGGTTCCCATACAATGATAACTGTACACTTCATCATGGTTACCACACAATGGGAACTGTACACCTCACAATGGTTCCAACTCAATGGTAACTGTACACTTTACAACGGTTACTACCACACAATGGGAATTGTACACTTCACAATGGTTACCACACAATGGTAACTGTACACTTCAAAATGGTCACCACACAATGGGAACTTTACACTTCTCATTGGTTACCACACAATGGGAACTGTACACTTCATAATGGTTATGACACAATTGTACGTGTACACTATGCAGTGGTTACCACACAATGAGAACTTTACACGTCACAATGGTTACCACACAATAGTAACTGTGCATTTCAAAATGGTCACCACACAATGGGAACTGTCCACTTCGCAATGGTTATCGCACAATGGGAACTGCACACTTCACAGGTGTTACAACACAATGGAAACTTTACACTTCTCAATGGTTAGCACACAATGGTAACTGTACCCTTCATAATGTTACCACACAATGGGAACTGTACACTTCACAACGTTGACCACACAATGGTAACTGTACACTTCACTATGATTACCACACAATCGCAACTTTACCCTTCGCAATGGTCACCACAGAATGAGAACTGTGCACTTCGCAATGGTTCCCACACAATGGGAACTGTACGCTTCACAATGGTTACCACACTATGGTAACTGCACACTTTGCAGCGGTTACCACACAATGGGAACTGTACACTTCTAAACTGTTACCTCACAATGGGAACTGTACACTTCACAATGGTTACCACAGAATGGGAACTGTACACTTCGCAATGGATACCACACAATGGGAACTGTACACTTCGCAATGCTTCCCACACAATGGTAACTGTACACTTCACAGTGGTTACAACACAATGGTAACTGTACACTTCACAATGGTTACACACAATGTAAACTCTACACTTCACAATGGTTACCACACAATGGAAACTGTACACTTCGCAATGGATACCACACAATAAGAACTCTACACTTCGCAGCATTTACCACACAATGGAAACCGTACACTTTACAGTTGTTACCACACAATGAGAACCGTAAACTTTACAATGGTTACACACGATGCTGATTGTACACTTAAAAATGGTTACCACACAATGGTAACTGTACACTTCACAGTGGTTACCTCTCAATGGAAACTCTACACCTCACAATGGTTACCACACAATGGGAACTGTACACTTCACAGTGGTTACCACACAATGGTAACTCTACACTTCACAATGGTTACCACACAATGGGAACTGTGCACGTCACAATGGTTACACACAATGAGAGCTCTACACTTCACAATTGTTCCCACATAATGGGAACTGTGCACACCACAGCAGTTACCACACAGTCGTAACTGTACACTTCACAATGCTTACACACAATAAGAGCTCTACACTTCACAATAGTTCCCACATAATCGGAACTGTACACTTCACTATGGTTACCACACGGTGGGAACTGTACACTTTACAGCAGTTACCACACCATAGAAACTGGGCATTTCACAATGGTTACCACACAGTAATAACTGTACACTTCACAATGGTTATCAGACAATGGAAACTGTACCCTTCACAATAGTTACCACACAAGGAAAACTGTACACTTCACAATGGTTACACACTATGAGAACTGTAGGCTTCACAATGGTTACCACACAATGGGAACTTTACACTTCACAATGCTTATGACACAATGGAAACTTTACACTTCACAATGGTTCCCACACAATGGTAAATGTACAGTTTACAATGGTTACGGACAATGGGAAAAGTGCACTTCACGATGGTTACCACACAATTGGAACTTTACACTTCACAATGGTTACAAACAAAGGAAACTGTACACTTCACAATGGTTAAAACACAATGATAACTGTACACTTCACAACGGTTACCACACAATGGAAACTGTACACTTTGCAGTGGTTAGCTCACAATGGAAACTCTACACTTCACAATGGTTACCACACAATGGGATCTGTACACTTTGCAGCGGTCACCACACAATGGTAACTTTACTTTTCACAATGGTTACACACTATGGGAACTGTACACTTTACAATGGGTACCACACAATGGTGACTGTACACATCACAATGGTTACACACAAGGGGAGCTCTACACTTCAGAATGGTTACAACACAATGAAATCTGGACACTTCACTATGGTTAAACACAATGGGAACTGTACACTTCACAATGGTTACACACAATGGTAAATCTACATTTCTCAGCGGTCACCCCATAAACGAAACTGCACACTTCACCGTGGTTACCACAAAACAGGAACTGTACACTTCACAATGATTACACACAAATGGAACTGTACACTTCACAATAGTTACCACACAATGGGAAATGTACAATTCACAATTTTTACCACATCATGGGAACTGTACACTTGACAATGGTTACCACACAATGGGAATGGTACACTTCACAATGGTTACCACACCGTTGGAACTCTACACTTCACAGCGGTTACCACACAATGGGAACTGTACACTTCACAGCGGTTACCACACAATGGGAACTGTACACGTCACAATAGTTACCACACAATAAAAATTGTACGCTTCACAATGCTTACACACAATGGAAACTGTACACTTCACCATCGTTACCACACAATCGGAACTGTAAACCTTACAATGGTTTCAAACAATAATAACTGTACACTTCACAATGGTTACCACGCAATGGGAACTGTACACTTTACAATGGTTTCCACAAAATGGTAAATGTACACTTCACAATGCTTACCACACAATGGGAACTGTACACATCACAATGGTTACTTGACGATGGTAACTGTACACTTGACAATGGTTACTAAAAATGGAAACTCTAAAATTGACAATGGTTACCACACAATGGTAACTGAACCCTTCACAGTGGTTACCACACAATAATAACTGTACACTTCACAATGGTTACCACACAATGGTAACTGCACTCTTCACAGTGGTTACCACACAATGGTAACTGTACACTCTACAATGGTAACCATACAACGGAAACTGTACACTTCGGAGTCTTTACCACACAATGGTAACTCTACACTTCACAATGGTTACCACACAATAAAAACTGAACACTTCACAATGGTTACACATAATGGGAACTGTACACTTTCCAATGGTTACCACACAATGGGAACTGTACCCTTCACAATGGTTCCCATACAATGATAACTGTACACTTCATCATGGTTACCACACAATGGGAACTGTACACCTCACAATGGTTCCAACTCAATGGTAACTGTACACTTTACAACGGTTACTACCACACAATGGGAATTGTACACTTCACAATGGTTACCACACAATGGTAACTGTACACTTCAAAATGGTCACCACACAATGGGAACTTTACACTTCTCATTGGTTACCACACAATGGGAACTGTACACTTCATAATGGTTATGACACAATTGTACGTGTACACTATGCAGTGGTTACCACACAATGAGAACTTTACACGTCACAATGGTTACCACACAATAGTAACTGTGCATTTCAAAATGGTCACCACACAATGGGAACTGTCCACTTCGCAATGGTTATCGCACAATGGGAACTGCACACTTCACAGGTGTTACAACACAATGGAAACTTTACACTTCTCAATGGTTAGCACACAATGGTAACTGTACCCTTCATAATGTTACCACACAATGGGAACTGTACACTTCACAACGTTGACCACACAATGGTAACTGTACACTTCACTATGATTACCACACAATCGCAACTTTACCCTTCGCAATGGTCACCACAGAATGAGAACTGTGCACTTCGCAATGGTTCCCACACAATGGGAACTGTACGCTTCACAATGGTTACCACACTATGGTAACTGCACACTTTGCAGCGGTTACCACACAATGGGAACTGTACACTTCTAAACTGTTACCTCACAATGGGAACTGTACACTTCACAATGGTTACCACAGAATGGGAACTGTACACTTCGCAATGGATACCACACAATGGGAACTGTACACTTCGCAATGCTTCCCACACAATGGTAACTGTACACTTCACAGTGGTTACAACACAATGGTAACTGTACACTTCACAATGGTTACACACAATGTAAACTCTACACTTCACAATGGTTACCACACAATGGAAACTGTACACTTCGCAATGGATACCACACAATAAGAACTCTACACTTCGCAGCATTTACCACACAATGGAAACCGTACACTTTACAGTTGTTACCACACAATGAGAACCGTAAACTTTACAATGGTTACACACGATGCTGATTGTACACTTAAAAATGGTTACCACACAATGGTAACTGTACACTTCACAGTGGTTACCTCTCAATGGAAACTCTACACCTCACAATGGTTACCACACAATGGGAACTGTACACTTCACAGTGGTTACCACACAATGGTAACTCTACACTTCACAATGGTTACCACACAATGGGAACTGTGCACGTCACAATGGTTACACACAATGAGAGCTCTACACTTCACAATTGTTCCCATATAATGGGAACTGTGCACACCACAGCAGTTACCACACAGTCGTAACTGTACACTTCACAATGCTTACACACAATAAGAGCTCTACACTTCACAATAGTTCCCACATAATCGGAACTGTACACTTCACTATGGTTACCACACGGTGGGAACTGTACACTTTACAGCAGTTACCACACCATAGAAACTGGGCATTTCACAATGGTTACCACACAGTAATAACTGTACACTTCACAATGGTTATCAGACAATGGAAACTGTACCCTTCACAATAGTTACCACACAAGGAAAACTGTACACTTCACAATGGTTACACACTATGAGAACTGTAGGCTTCACAATGGTTACCACACAATGGGAACTTTACACTTCACAATGCTTATGACACAATGGAAACTTTACACTTCACAATGGTTCCCACACAATGGTAAATGTACAGTTTACAATGGTTACGGACAATGGCAAAAGTGCACTTCACGATGGTTACCACACAATTGGAACTTTACACTTCACAATGGTTACAAACAAAGGAAACTGTACACTTCACAATGGTTAAAACACAATGATAACTGTACACTTCACAACGGTTACCACACAATGGAAACTGTACACTTTGCAGTGGTTAGCTCACAATGGAAACTCTACACTTCACAATGGTTACCACACAATGGGATCTGTACACTTTGCAGCGGTCACCACACAATGGTAACTTTACTTTTCACAATGGTTACACACTATGGGAACTGTACACTTTACAATGGGTACCACACAATGGTGACTGTACACATCACAATGGTTACACACAAGGGGAGCTCTACACTTCAGAATGGTTACAACACAATGAAATCTGGACACTTCACTATGGTTAAACACAATGGGAACTGTACACTTCACAATGGTTACACACAATGGTAAATCTACATTTCTCAGCGGTCACCCCATAAACGAAACTGCACACTTCACCGTGGTTACCACAAAACAGGAACTGTACACTTCACAATGATTACACACAAATGGAACTGTACACTTCACAATAGTTACCACACAATGGGAAATGTACAATTCACAATTTTTACCACATCATGGGAACTGTACACTTGACAATGGTTACCACACAATGGGAATGGTACACTTCACAATGGTTACCACACCGTTGGAACTCTACACTTCACAGCGGTTACCACACAATGGGAACTGTACACTTCACAGCGGTTACCACACAATGGGAACTGTACACGTCACAATAGTTACCACACAATAAAAATTGTACGCTTCACAATGCTTACACACAATGGAAACTGTACACTTCACCGTTACCACACAATCGGAACTGTAAACCTTACAATGGTTTCCAAACAATAATAACTGTACACTTCACAATGGTTACCACGCAATGGGAACTGTACACTTTACAATGGTTTCCACAAAATGGTAAATGTACACTTCACAATGCTTACCACACAATGGGAACTGTACACATCACAATGGTTACTTGACGATGGTAACTGTACACTTGACAATGGTTACTAAAAATGGAAACTCTAAAATTGACAATGGTTACCACACAATGGTAACTGAACCCTTCACAGTGGTTACCACACAATAATAACTGTACACTTCACAATGGTTACCACACAATGGTAACTGCACTCTTCACAGTGGTTACCACACAATGGTAACTGTACACTTTACAATGGTAACCATACAACGGAAACTGTACACTTCGGAGTCTTTACCACACAATGGTAACTCTACACTTCACAATGGTTACCACACAATAAAAACTGAACACTTCACAATGGTTACACATAATGGGAACTGTACACTTTCCAATGGTTACCACACAATGGGAACTGTACCCTTCACAATGGTTCCCATACAATGATAACTGTACACTTCATCATGGTTACCACACAATGGGAACTGTACACCTCACAATGGTTCCAACTCAATGGTAACTGTACACTTTACAACGGTTACTACCACACAATGGGAATTGTACACTTCACAATGGTTACCACACAATGGTAACTGTACACTTCAAAATGGTCACCACACAATGGGAACTTTACACTTCTCATTGGTTACCACACAATGGGAACTGTACACTTCATAATGGTTATGACACAATTGTACGTGTACACTATGCAGTGGTTACCACACAATGAGAACTTTACACGTCACAATGGTTACCACACAATAGTAACTGTGCATTTCAAAATGGTCACCACACAATGGGAACTGTCCACTTCGCAATGGTTATCGCACAATGGGAACTGCACACTTCACAGGTGTTACAACACAATGGAAACTTTACACTTCTCAATGGTTAGCACACAATGGTAACTGTACCCTTCATAATGTTACCACACAATGGGAACTGTACACTTCACAACGTTGACCACACAATGGTAACTGTACACTTCACTATGATTACCACACAATCGCAACTTTACCCTTCGCAATGGTCACCACAGAATGAGAACTGTGCACTTCGCAATGGTTCCCACACAATGGGAACTGTACGCTTCACAATGGTTACCACACTATGGTAACTGCACACTTTGCAGCGGTTACCACACAATGGGAACTGTACACTTCTAAACTGTTACCTCACAATGGGAACTGTACACTTCACAATGGTTACCACAGAATGGGAACTGTACACTTCGCAATGGATACCACACAATGGGAACTGTACACTTCGCAATGCTTCCCACACAATGGTAACTGTACACTTCACAGTGGTTACAACACAATGGTAACTGTACACTTCACAATGGTTACACACAATGTAAACTCTACACTTCACAATGGTTACCACACAATGGAAACTGTACACTTCGCAATGGATACCACACAATAAGAACTCTACACTTCGGAGCATTTACCACACAATGGAAACCGTACACTTTACAGTTGTTACCACACAATGAGAACCGTAAACTTTACAATGGTTACACACGATGGTGATTGTACACTTAAAAATGGTTACCACACAATGGTAACTGTACACTTCACAGTGGTTACCTCTCAATGGAAACTCTACACCTCACAATGGTTACCACACAATGGGAACTGTACACTTCACAGTGGTTACCACACAATGGTAACTCTACACTTCACAATGGTTACCACACAATGGGAACTGTGCACGTCACAATGGTTACACACAATGAGAGCTCTACACTTCACAATTGTTCCCACATAATGGGAACTGTGCACACCACAGCAGTTACCACACAGTCGTAAGTGTACACTTCACAATGGTTACACACAATAAAAGCTCTACACTTCACAATAGTTCCCACATAATCGGAACTGTACACTTCACTATGGATACCACACAGTGGGAACTGTACACTTTACAGCAGTTACCACACCATAGAAACTGGGCATTTCACAATGGTTACCACACAGTAATAACTGTACACTTCACAATGGTTATCAGACAATGGAAACTGTACCCTTCACAATAGTTACCACACAAGGAAAACTGTACACTTCACAATGGTTACACACTATGAGAACTGTAGGCTTCACAATGGTTACCACACAATGGGAACTTTACACTTCACAATGCTTATGACACAATGGAATCTTTACACTTCACAATGGTTCCCACACAATGGTAAATGTACAGTTTACAATGGTTACGGACAATGGCAAAAGTGCACTTCACGATGGTTACCACACAATTGGAACTTTACACTTCACAATGGTTACAAACAAAGGAAACTGTACACTTCACAATGGTTAAAACACAATGATAACTGTACACTTCACAACGGTTACCACACAATGGAAACTGTACACTTTGCAGTGGTTAGCTCACAATGGAAACTCTACTCTTCACAATGGTTACCACACAAAGGGATCTGTACACTTTGCAGCGGTCACCACACAATGGTAACTTTACTTTTCACAATGGTTACACACTATGGGAACTGTACACTTTACAATGGGTACCACACAATTGTGACTGTACACATCACAATGGTTACACACAAGGGGAGCTCTACACTTCAGAATGGTTACAACACAATGAAATCTGTACACTTCACTATGGTTAAACACAATGGGAACTGTACACTTCACAATGGTTACACACAATGGTAAATCTACATTTCTCCGCGGTCACCCCGAAAACGAAACTGCACACTTCAGAATGGTTACCACAAAACAGGAACTGTACACTTCACAATGATTACACACAAATGGAACTGTACACTTCACAATTGTTACCACACAATGGGAAATGTACAATTCACAATTTTTACCACATCATGGGAACTGTACACTTGACAATGGTTACCACACAATGGGAATGGTACACTTCACAATGGTTACCACACCGTTGGAACTCTACACTTCACAGCGGTTACCACACAATGGGAACTGTACACTTCACAGCGGTTACCACACAATGGGAACTGTACACGTCACAATAGTTACCACACAATAAAAATTGTACGCTTCACAATGCTTACACACAATGGAAACTGTACACTTCACCATCGTTACCACACAATCGGAACTGTAAACCTTACAATGGTTTTCAAACAATAATAACTGTACACTTCACAATGGTTACCACGCAATGGGAACTGTACACTTTACAATGGTTTCCACAAAATGGTAAATGTACACTTCACAATGCTTACCACACAATGGGAACTGCACACATCACAATGGTTACTTGACGATGGTAACTGTACACTTGACAATGGTTACTAAAAATGGAAACTCTAAAATTGACAATGGTTACCACACAATGGTAACTGTACCCGTCACAGTGGTTACCACACAATAATAACTGTACACTTCACAATGGTTACCACACAATGGTAACTGCACTCTTCACAGTGGTTACCACACAATGGTAACTGTACACTTTACAATGGTAACCATACAACGGAAACTGTACACTTCGGAGTCTTTACCACACAATGGTAACTCTACACTTCACAATGGTTACCACACAATAAAAACTGAACACTTCACAATGGTTACACATAATGGGAACTGTACACTTTCCAATGGTTACCACACAATGGGAACTGTACCCTTCACAATGGTTCCCATACAATGATAACTGTACACTTCATCATGGTTACCACACAATGGGAACTGTACACCTCACAATGGTTCCAACTCAATGGTAACTGTACACTTTACAACGGTTACTACCACACAATGGGAATTGTACACTTCACAATGGTTACCACACAATGGTAACTGTACACTTCAAAATGGTCACCACACAATGGGAACTTTACACTTCTCATTGGTTACCACACAATGGGACCTGTACACTTCATAATGGTTATGACACAATTGTACGTGTACACTATGCAGTGGTTACCACACAATGAGAACTTTACACGTCACAATGGTTACCACACAATAGTAACTGTGCAATTCAAAATGGTCACCACACAATGGGAACTGTCCACTTCTCAATGGTTATCGCACAATGGGAACTGCACACTTCACAGGTGTTACAACACAATGGAAACTTTACACTTCTCAATGGTTAGCACACAATGGTAACTGTACCCTTCATAATGTTACCACACAATGGGAACTGTACACTTCACAACGTTGACCACACAATGGTAACTGTACACTTCACTATGATTACCACACAATCGCAACTTTACCCTTCGCAATGGTCACCACAGAATGAGAACTGTGCACTTCGCAATGGTTCCCACACAATGGGAACTGTACGCTTCACAATGGTTACCACACTATGGTAACTGCACACTTTGCAGCGGTTACCACACAATGGGAACTGTACACTTCTAAACTGTTACCTCACAATGGGAACTGTACACTTCACAATGGTTACCACAGAATGGGAACTGTACACTTCGCAATGGATACCACACAATGGGAACTGTACACTTCGCAATGCTTCCCACACAATGGTAACTGTACACTTCACAGTGGTTACAACACAATGGTAACTGTACACTTCACAATGGTTACACACAATGTCAACTCTACACTTCACAATGGTTACCACACAATGGAAACTGTACACTTCGCAATGGATACCACACAATAAGAACTCTACACTTCGCAGCATTTACCACACAATGGAAACCGTACACTTTACAGTTGTTACCACACAATGAGAACCGTAAACTTTACAATGGTTACACACAATGGTGATTGTACACTTAAAAATGGTTACCACACAATGGTAACTGTACACTTCACAGTGGTTACCTCTCAATGGAAACTCTACACCTCACAATGGTTACCACACAATGGGAACTGTACACTTCACAGTGGTTACCACACAATGGTAACTCTACACTTCACAATGGTTACCACACAATGGGAACTGTGCACGTCACAATGGTTACACACAATGAGAGCTCTACACTTCACAATTGTTCCCACATAATGGGAACTGTGCACACCACAGCAGTTACCACACAGTCGTAAGTGTACACTTCACAATGCTTACACACAATAAGAGCTCTACACTTCACAATAGTTCCCACATAATCGGAACTGTACACTTCACTATGGTTACCACACGGTGGGAACTGTACACTTTACAGCAGTTACCACACCATAGAAACTGGGCATTTCACAATGGTTACCACACAGTAATAACTGTACACTTCACAATGGTTATCAGACAATGGAAACTGTACCCTTCACAATAGTTACCACACAATGAAAACTGTACACTTCACAATGGTTACACACTATGAGAACTGTAGGCTTCACAATGGTTACCACACAATGGGAACTTTACACTTCACAATGCTTATGACACAATGGAAACTTTACACTTCACAATGGTTCCCACACAATGGTAAATGTACAGTTTACAATGGTTACGGACAATGGGAAAAGTGCACTTCACGATGGTTACCACACAATTGGAACTTTACACTTCACAATGGTTACAAACAAAGGAAACTGTACACTTCACAATGGTTAAAACACAATGATAACTGTACACTTCACAACGGTTACCACACAATGGAAACTGTACACTTTGCAGTGGTTAGCTCACAATGGAAACTCTACACTTCACAATGGTTACCACACAATGGGATCTGTACACTTTGCAGCGGTCACCACACAATGGTAACTTTACTTTTCACAATGGTTACACACTATGGGAACTGTACACTTTACAATGGGTACCACACAATGGTGACTGTACACATCACAATGGTTACACACAAGGGGAGCTCTACACTTCAGAATGGTTACAACACAATTAAATCTGTACACTTCACTATGGTTAAACACAATGGGAACTGTACACTTCACAATGGTTACACACAATGGTAAATCTACATTTCTCAGCGGTCACCCCAAAAACGAAACTGCACACTTCACCGTGGTTACCACAAAACAGGAACTGTACACTTCACAATGATTACACACAAATGGAACTGTACACTTCACAATTGTTACCACACAATGGGAAATGTTCAATTCACAATTTTTACCACATCATGGGAACTGTACACTTGACAATGGTTACCACACAATGGGAATGGTACACTTCACAATGGTTACCACACCGTTGGAACTCTACACTTCACAGCGGTTACCACACAATGGGAACTGTACACTTCACAGCGGTTACCACACAATGGGAACTGTACACGTCACAATAGTTACCACACAATAAAAATTGTACGCTTCACAATGCTTACACACAATGGAAACTGTACACTTCACCATCGTTACCACACAATCGGAACTGTAAACCTTACAATGGTTTCCAAACAATAATAACTGTACACTTCACAATGGTTACCACGCAATGGGAACTGTACACTTTACAATGGTTTCCACAAAATGGTAAATGTACACTTCACAATGCTTACCACACAATGGGAACTGCACACATCACAATGGTTACTTGACGATGGTAACTGTACACTTGACAATGGTTACTAAAAATGGAAACTCTAAAATTGACAATGGTTACCACACAATGGTAACTGTACCCTTCACAATGGTTACCACACAATAATAACTGTACACTTCACAATGGTTACCACACAATGGTAACTGCACTCTTCACAGTGGTTACCACACAATGGTAACTGTACACTTTACAATGGTAACCATACAACGGAAACTGTACACTTCGGAGTCTTTACCACACAATGGTAACTCTACACTTCACAATGGTTACCACACAATAAAAGCTGAACACTTCACAATGGTTACACATAATGGGAACTGTACACTTTCCAATGGTTACCACACAATGGGAACTGTACCCTTCACAATGGTTCCCATACAATGATAACTGTACACTTCATCATGGTTACCACACAATGGGAACTGTACACCTCACAATGGTTCCAACTCAATGGTAACTGTACACTTTACAACGGTTACTACCACACAATGGGAATTGTACACTTCACAATGGTTACCACACAATGGTAACTGTACACTTCAAAATGGTCACCACACAATGGGAACTTTACACTTCTCATTGGTTACCACACAATGGGAACTGTACACTTCATAATGGTTATGACACAATTGTACGTGTACACTATGCAGTGGTTACCACACAATGAGAACTTTACACGTCACAATGGTTACCACACAATAGTAACTGTGCATTTCAAAATGGTCACCACACAATGGGAACTGTCCACTTCGCAATGGTTATCGCACAATGGGAACTGCACACTTCACAGGTGTTACAACACAATGGAAACTTTACACTTCTCAATGGTTAGCACACAATGGTAACTGTACCCTTCATAATGTTACCACACAATGGGAACTGTACACTTCACAACGTTGACCACACAATGGTAACTGTACACTTCACTATGATTACCACACAATCGCAACTTTACCCTTCGCAATGGTCACCACAGAATGAGAACTGTGCACTTCGCAATGGTTCCCACACAATGGGAACTGTACGCTTCACAATGGTTACCACACTATGGTAACTGCACACTTTGCAGCGGTTACCACACAATGGGAACTGTACACTTCTAAACTGTTACCTCACAATGGGAACTGTACACTTCACAATGGTTACCACAGAATGGGAACTGTACACTTCGCAATGGATACCACACAATGGGAACTGTACACTTCGCAATGCTTCCCACACAATGGTAACTGTACACTTCACAGTGGTTACAACACAATGGTAACTGTACACTTCACAATGGTTACACACAATGTCAACTCTACACTTCACAATGGTTACCACACAATGGAAACTGTACACTTCGCAATGGATACCACACAATAAGAACTCTACACTTCGCAGCATTTACCACACAATGGAAACCGTACACTTTACAGTTGTTACCACACAATGAGAACCGTAAACTTTACAATGGTTACACACGATGCTGATTGTACACTTAAAAATGGTTACCACACAATGGTAACTGTACACTTCACAGTGGTTACCTCTCAATGGAAACTCTACACCTCACAATGGTTACCACACAATGGGAACTGTACACTTCACAGTGGTTACCACACAATGGTAACTCTACACTTCACAATGGTTACCACACAATGGGAACTGTGCACGTCACAATGGTTACACACAATGAGAGCTCTACACTTCACAATTGTTCCCACATAATGGGAACTGTGCACACCACAGCAGTTACCACACAGTCGTAAGTGTACACTTCACAATGCTTACACACAATAAGAGCTCTACACTTCACAATAGTTCCCACATAATCGGAACTGTACACTTCACTATGGTTACCACACGGTGGGAACTGTACACTTTACAGCAGTTACCACACCATAGAAACTGGGCATTTCACAATGGTTACCACACAGTAATAACTGTACACTTCACAATGGTTATCAGACAATGGAAACTGTACCCTTCACAATAGTTACCACACAATGAAAACTGTACACTTCACAATGGTTACACACTATGAGAACTGTAGGCTTCACAATGGTTACCACACAATGGGAACTTTACACTTCACAATGCTTATGACACAATGGAAACTTTACACTTCACAATGGTTCCCACACAATGGTAAATGTACAGTTTACAATGGTTACGGACAATGGCAAAAGTGCACTTCACGATGGTTACCACACAATTGGAACTTTACACTTCACAATGGTTACAAACAAAGGAAACTGTACACTTCACAATGGTTAAAACACAATGATAACTGTACACTTCACAACGGTTACCACACAATGGAAAGTGTACACTTTGCAGTGGTTAGCTCACAATGGAAACTCTACACTTCACAATGGTTACCACACAATGGGATCTGTACACTTTGCAGCGGTCACCACACAATGGTAACTTTACTTTTCACAATGGTTACACACTATGGGAACTGTACACTTTACAATGGGTACCACACAATGGTGACTGTACACATCACAATGGTTACACACAAGGGGAGCTCTACACTTCAGAATGGTTACAACACAATGAAATCTGGACACTTCACTATGGTTAAACACAATGGGAACTGTACACTTCACAATGGTTACACACAATGGTAAATCTACATTTCTCAGCGGTCACCCCAAAAACGAAACTGCACACTTCACCGTGGTTACCACAAAACAGGAACTGTACACTTCACAATGATTACACACAAATGGAACTGTACACTTCACAATTGTTACCACACAATGGGAAATGTACAATTCACAATTTTTACCACATCATGGGAACTGTACACTTGACAATGGTTACCACACAATGGGAATGGTACACTTCACAATGGTTACCACACCGTTGGAACTCTACACTTCACAGCGGTTACCACACAATGGGAACTGTACACTTCACAGCGGTTACCACACAATGGGAACTGTACACGTCACAATAGTTACCACACAATAAAAATTGTACGCTTCACAATGCTTACACACAATAAAAACTGTACACTTCACCATCGTTACCACACAATCGGAACTGTAAACCTTACAATGGTTTCCAAACAATAATAACTGTACACTTCACAATGGTTACCACGCAGTGGGAACTGTACACTTTACAATGGTTTCCACAAAATGGTAAATGTACACTTCACAATGCTTACCACACAATGGGAACTGCACACATCACAATGGTTACTTGACGATGGTAACTGTACACTTGACAATGGTTACTAAAAATGGAAACTCTAAAATTGACAATGGTTACCACACAATGGTAACTGTACCCTTCACAATGGTTACCACACAATAATAACTGTACACTTCACAATGGTTACCACACAATGGTAACTGCACTCTTCACAGTGGTTACCACACAATGGTAACTGTACACTCTACAATGGTAACCATACAACGGAAACTGTACACTTCGGAGTCTTTACCACACAATGGTAACTCTACACTTCACAATGGTTACCACACAATAAAAACTGAACACTTCACAATGGTTACACATAATGGGAACTGTACACTTTCCAATGGTTACCACACAATGGGAACTGTACCCTTCACAATGGTTCCCATACAATGATAACTGTACACTTCATCATGGTTACCACACAATGGGAACTGTACACCTCACAATGGTTCCAACTCAATGGTAACTGTACACTTTACAACGGTTACTACCACACAATGGGAATTGTACACTTCACAATGGTTACCACACAATGGTAACTGTACACTTCAAAATGGTCACCACACAATGGGAACTTTACACTTCTCATTGGTTACCACACAATGGGAACTGTACACTTCATAATGGTTATGACACAATTGTACGTGTACACTATGCAGTGGTTACCACACAATGAGAACTTTACACGTCACAATGGTTACCACACAATAGTAACTGTGCATTTCAAAATGGTCACCACACAATGGGAACTGTCCACTTCGCAATGGTTATCGCACAATGGGAACTGCACACTTCACAGGTGTTACAACACAATGGAAACTTTACACTTCTCAATGGTTAGCACACAATGGTAACTGTACCCTTCATAATGTTACCACACAATGGGAACTGTACACTTCACAACGTTGACCACACAATGGTAACTGTACACTTCACTATGATTACCACACAATCGCAACTTTACCCTTCGCAATGGTCACCACAGAATGAGAACTGTGCACTTCGCAATGGTTCCCACACAATGGGAACTGTACGCTTCACAATGGTTACCACACTATGGTAACTGCACACTTTGCAGCGGTTACCACACAATGGGAACTGTACACTTCTAAACTGTTACCTCACAATGGGAACTGTACACTTCACAATGGTTACCACAGAATGGGAACTGTACACTTCGCAATGGATACCACACAATGGGAACTGTACACTTCGCAATGCTTCCCACACAATGGTAACTGTACACTTCACAGTGGTTACAACACAATGGTAACTGTACACTTCACAATGGTTACACACAATGTAAACTCTACACTTCACAATGGTTACCACACAATGGAAACTGTACACTTCGCAATGGATACCACACAATAAGAACTCTACACTTCGCAGCATTTACCACACAATGGAAACCGTACACTTTACAGTTGTTACCACACAATGAGAACCGTAAACTTTACAATGGTTACACACGATGCTGATTGTACACTTAAAAATGGTTACCACACAATGGTAACTGTACACTTCACAGTGGTTACCTCTCAATGGAAACTCTACACCTCACAATGGTTACCACACAATGGGAACTGTACACTTCACAGTGGTTACCACACAATGGTAACTCTACACTTCACAATGGTTACCACACAATGGGAACTGTGCACGTCACAATGGTTACACACAATGAGAGCTCTACACTTCACAATTGTTCCCACATAATGGGAACTGTGCACACCACAGCAGTTACCACACAGTCGTAAGTGTACACTTCACAATGCTTACACACAATAAGAGCTCTACACTTCACAATAGTTCCCACATAATCGGAACTGTACACTTCAGTATGGTTACCACACGGTGGGAACTGTACCCTTTACAGCAGTTACCACACCATAGAAACTGGGCATTTCACAATGGTTACCACACAGTAATAACTGTACACTTCACAATGGTTATCAGACAATGGAAACTGTACCCTTCACAATAGTTACCACACAATGAAAACTGTACACTTCACAATGGTTACACACTATGAGAACTGTAGGCTTCACAATGGTTACCACACAATGGGAACTTTACACTTCACAATGCTTATGACACAATGGAAACTTTACACTTCACAATGGTTCCCACACAATGGTAAATGTACAGTTTACAATGGTTACGGACAATGGCAAAAGTGCACTTCACGATGGTTACCACACAATTGGAACTTTACACTTCACAATGGTTACAAACAAAGGAAACTGTACACTTCACAATGGTTAAAACACAATGATAACTGTACACTTCACAACGGTTACCACACAATGGAAACTGTACACTTTGCAGTGGTTAGCTCACAATGGAAACTCTACACTTCACAATGGTTACCACACAAAGGGATCTGTACACTTTGCAGCGGTCACCACACAATGGTAACTTTACTTTTCACAATGGTTACACACTATGGGAACTGTACACTTTACAATGGGTACCACACAATTGTGACTGTACACATCACAATGGTTACACACAAGGAAAGCTCTACACTTCAGAATGGTTACAACATAATGAAATCTGGACACTTCACTATGGTTAAACACAATGGGAACTGTACACTTCACAATGGTTACACACAATGGTAAATCTACATTTCTCAGCGGTCACCCCAAAAACGAAACTGCACACTTCACCGTGGTTACCACAAAACAGGAACTGTACACTTCACAATGATTACACACAAATGGAACTGTACACTTCACAATTGTTACCACACAATGGGAAATGTACAATTCACAATTTTTACCACATCATGGGAACTGTACACTTGACAATGGTTACCACACAATGGGAATGGTACACTTCACAATGGTTACCACACCGTTGGAACTCTACACTTCACAGCGGTTACCACACAATGGGAACTGTACACTTCACAGCGGTTACCACACAATGGGAACTGTACACGTCACAATAGTTACCACACAATAAAAATTGTACGCTTCACAATGCTTACACACAATGGAAACTGTACACTTCACCATCGTTACCACACAATCGGAACTGTAAACCTTTCAATGGTTTCCAAACAATAATAACTGTACACTTCACAATGGTTACCACGCAATGGGAACTGTACACTTTACAATGGTTTCCACAAAATGGTAAATGTACACTTCACAATGCTTACCACACAATGGGAACTGCACACATCACAATGGTTACTTGACGATGGTAACTGTACACTTGACAATGGTTACTAAAAATGGAAACTCTAAAATTGACAATGGTTACCACACAATGGTAACTGTACCCTTCACAATGGTTACCACACAATAATAACTGTACACTTCACAATGGTTACCACACAATGGTAACTGCACTCTTCACAGTGGTTACCACACAATGGTAACTGTACACTTTACAATGGTAACCATACAACGGAAACTGTACACTTCGGAGTCTTTACCACACAATGGTAACTCTACACTTCACAATGGTTACCACACAATAAAAGCTGAACACTTCACAATGGTTACACATAATGGGAACTGTACACTTTCCAATGGTTACCACACAATGGGAACTGTACCCTTCACAATGGTTCCCATACAATGATAACTGTACACTTCATCATGGTTACCACACAATGGGAACTGTACACCTCACAATGGTTCCAACTCAATGGTAACTGTACACTTTACAACGGTTACTACCACACAATGGGAATTGTACACTTCACAATGGTTACCACACAATGGTAACTGTACACTTCAAAATGGTCACCACACAATGGGAACTTTACACTTCTCATTGGTTACCACACAATGGGAACTGTACACTTCATAATGGTTATGACACAATTGTACGTGTACACTATGCAGTGGTTACCACACAATGAGAACTTTACACGTCACAATGGTTACCACACAATAGTAACTGTGCATTTCAAAATGGTCACCACACAATGGGAACTGTCCACTTCGCAATGGTTATCGCACAATGGGAACTGCACACTT
Source organism: Callithrix jacchus (assembly GCF_049354715.1). Lineage (NCBI taxonomy): Eukaryota > Metazoa > Chordata > Mammalia > Primates > Cebidae > Callithrix > Callithrix jacchus. Next base: position 410,103 of record NC_133518.1, read on the forward strand.
CACAGGTGTTACAACACAATGGAAACTTTACACTTCTCAATGGTTAGCACACAATGGTAACTGTACCCTTCATAATGTTACCACACAATGGGAACTGTACACTTCACAACGTTGACCACACAATGGTAACTGTACACTTCACTATGATTACCACACAATCGCAACTTTACCCTTCGCAATGGTCACCACAGAATGAGAACTGTGCACTTCGCAATGGTTCCCACACAATGGGAACTGTACGCTTCACAATGGTTACCACACTATGGTAACTGCACACTTTGCAGCGGTTACCACACAATGGGAACTGTACACTTCTAAACTGTTACCTCACAATGGGAACTGTACACTTCACAATGGTTACCACAGAATGGGAACTGTACACTTCGCAATGGATACCACACAATGGGAACTGTACACTTCGCAATGCTTCCCACACAATGGTAACTGTACACTTCACAGTGGTTACAACACAATGGTAACTGTACACTTCACAATGGTTACACACAATGTAAACTCTACACTTCACAATGGTTACCACACAATGGAAACTGTACACTTCGCAATGGATACCACACAATAAGAACTCTACACTTCGCAGCATTTACCACACAATGGAAACCGTACACTTTACAGTTGTTACCACACAATGAGAACCGTAAACTTTACAATGGTTACACACGATGCTGATTGTACACTTAAAAATGGTTACCACACAATGGTAACTGTACACTTCACAGTGGTTACCTCTCAATGGAAACTCTACACCTCACAATGGTTACCACACAATGGGAACTGTACACTTCACAGTGGTTACCACACAATGGTAACTCTACACTTCACAATGGTTACCACACAATGGGAACTGTGCACGTCACAATGGTTACACACAATGAGAGCTCTACACTTCACAATTGTTCCCACATAATGGGAACTGTGCACACCACAGCAGTTACCACACAGTCGTAAGTGTACACTTCACAATGCTTACACACAATAAGAGCTCTACACTTCACAATAGTTCCCACATAATCGGAACTGTACACTTCACTATGGTTACCACACGGTGGGAACTGTACACTTTACAGCAGTTACCACACCATAGAAACTGGGCATTTCACAATGGTTACCACACAGTAATAACTGTACACTTCACAATGGTTATCAGACAATGGAAACTGTACCCTTCACAATAGTTACCACACAATGAAAACTGTACACTTCACAATGGTTACACACTATGAGAACTGTAGGCTTCACAATGGTTACCACACAATGGGAACTTTACACTTCACAATGCTTATGACACAATGGAAACTTTACACTTCACAATGGTTCCCACACAATGGTAAATGTACAGTTTACAATGGTTACGGACAATGGCAAAAGTGCACTTCACGATGGTTACCACACAATTGGAACTTTACACTTCACAATGGTTACAAACAAAGGAAACTCTACACTTCACAATGATAACTGTACACTTCACAACGGTTACCACACAATGGAAACTGTACACTTTGCAGTGGTTAGCTCACAATGGAAACTCTACACTTCACAATGGTTACCACACAATGGGATCTGTACACTTTGCAGCGGTCACCACACAATGGTAACTTTACTTTTCACAATGGTTACACACTATGGGAACTGTACACTTTACAATGGGTACCACACAATGGTGACTGTACACATCACAATGGTTACACACAAGGGGAGCTCTACACTTCAGAATGGTTACAACACAATGAAATCTGGACACTTCACTATGGTTAAACACAATGGGAACTGTACACTTCACAATGGTTACACACAATGGTAAATCTACATTTCTCAGCGGTCACCCCGAAAACGAAACTGCACACTTCACCGTGGTTACCACAAAACAGGAACTGTACACTTCACAATGATTACACACAAATGGAACTGTACACTTCACAATTGTTACCACACAATGGGAAATGTACAATTCACAATTTTTACCACATCATGGGAACTGTACACTTGACAATGGTTACCACACAATGGGAATGGTACACTTCACAATGGTTACCACACCGTTGGAACTCTACACTTCACAGCGGTTACCACACAATGGGAACTGTACACTTCACAGCGGTTACCACACAATGGGAACTGTACACGTCACAATAGTTACCACACAATAATAATTGTACGCTTCACAATGCTTACACACAATGGAAACTGTACACTTCACCATCGTTACCACACAATCGGAACTGTAAACCTTACAATGGTTTCCTAACAATAATAACTGTACACTTCACAATGGTTACCACGCAATGGGAACTGTACACTTTACAGTGGTTTCCACAAAATGGTAAATGTATACTTCACAATGCTTACCACACAATGGGAACTGTACACATCACAATGGTTACTTGACGATGGTAACTGTACACTTGACAATGGTTACTAAAAATGGAAACTCTAAAATTGACAATGGTTACCACACAATGGTAACTGTACCCTTCACAATGGTTACCACACAATAATAACTGTACACTTCACAATGGTTACCACACAATGGTAACTGCACTCTTCACAGTGGTTACCACACAATGGTAACTGTACACTTTACAATGGTAACCATACAACGGAAACTGTACACTTCGGAGTCTTTACCACACAATGGTAACTCTACACTTCACAATGGTTACCACACAATAAAAACTGAACACTTCACAATGGTTACACATAATGGGAACTGTACACTTTCCAATGGTTACCACACAATGGGAACTGTACCCTTCACAATGGTTCCCATACAATGATAACTGTACACTTCATCATGGTTACCACACAATGGGAACTGTACACCTCACAATGGTTCCAACTCAATGGTAACTGTACACTTTACAACGGTTACTACCACACAATGGGAATTGTACACTTCACAATGGTTACCACACAATGGTAACTGTACACTTCAAAATGGTCACCACACAATGGGAACTTTACACTTCTCATTGGTTACCACACAATGGGAACTGTACACTTCATAATGGTTATGACACAATTGTACGTGTACACTATGCAGTGGTTACCACACAATGAGAACTTTACACGTCACAATGGTTACCACACAATAGTAACTGTGCATTTCAAAATGGTCACCACACAATGGGAACTGTCCACTTCGCAATGGTTATCGCACAATGGGAACTGCACACTTCACAGGTGTTACAACACAATGGAAACTTTACACTTCTCAATGGTTAGCACACAATGGTAACTGTACCCTTCATAATGTTACCACACAATGGGAACTGTACACTTCACAACGTTGACCACACAATGGTAACTGTACACTTCACTATGATTACCACACAATCGCAACTTTACCCTTCGCAATGGTCACCACAGAATGAGAACTGTGCACTTCGCAATGGTTCCCACACAATGGGAACTGTACGCTTCACAATGGTTACCACACTATGGTAACTGCACACTTTGCAGCGGTTACCACACAATGGGAACTGTACACTTCTAAACTGTTACCTCACAATGGGAACTGTACACTTCACAATGGTTACCACAGAATGGGAACTGTACACTTCGCAATGGATACCACACAATGGGAACTGTACACTTCGCAATGCTTCCCACACAATGGTAACTGTACACTTCACAGTGGTTACAACACAATGGTAACTGTACACTTCACAATGGTTACACACAATGTAAACTCTACACTTCACAATGGTTACCACACAATGGAAACTGTACACTTCGCAATGGATACCACACAATAAGAACTCTACACTTCGCAGCATTTACCACACAATGGAAACCGTACACTTTACAGTTGTTACCACACAATGAGAACCGTAAACTTTACAATGGTTACACACGATGCTGATTGTACACTTAAAAATGGTTACCACACAATGGTAACTGTACACTTCACAGTGGTTACCTCTCAATGGAAACTCTACACCTCACAATGGTTACCACACAATGGGAACTGTACACTTCACAGTGGTTACCACACAATGGTAACTCTACACTTCACAATGGTTACCACACAATGGGAACTGTGCACGTCACAATGGTTACACACAATGAGAGCTCTACACTTCACAATTGTTCCCACATAATGGGAACTGTGCACACCACAGCAGTTACCACACAGTCGTAAGTGTACACTTCACAATGCTTACACACAATAAGAGCTCTACACTTCACAATAGTTCCCACATAATCGGAACTGTACACTTCACTATGGTTACCACACGGTGGGAACTGTACACTTTACAGCAGTTACCACACCATAGAAACTGGGCATTTCACAATGGTTACCACACAGTAATAACTGTACACTTCACAATGGTTATCAGACAATGGAAACTGTACCCTTCACAATAGTTACCACACAATGAAAACTGTACACTTCACAATGGTTACACACTATGAGAACTGTAGGCTTCACAATGGTTACCACACAATGGGAACTTTACACTTCACAATGCTTATGACACAATGGAAACTTTACACTTCACAATGGTTCCCACACAATGGTAAATGTACAGTTTACAATGGTTACGGACAATGGCAAAAGTGCACTTCACGATGGTTACCACACAATTGGAACTTTACACTTCACAATGGTTACAAACAAAGGAAACTCTACACTTCACAATGATAACTGTACACTTCACAACGGTTACCACACAATGGAAACTGTACACTTTGCAGTGGTTAGCTCACAATGGAAACTCTACACTTCACAATGGTTACCACACAATGGGATCTGTACACTTTGCAGCGGTCACCACACAATGGTAACTTTACTTTTCACAATGGTTACACACTATGGGAACTGTACACTTTACAATGGGTACCACACAATGGTGACTGTACACATCACAATGGTTACACACAAGGGGAGCTCTACACTTCAGAATGGTTACAACACAATGAAATCTGGACACTTCACTATGGTTAAACACAATGGGAACTGTACACTTCACAATGGTTACACACAATGGTAAATCTACATTTCTCAGCGGTCACCCCGAAAACGAAACTGCACACTTCACCGTGGTTACCACAAAACAGGAACTGTACACTTCACAATGATTACACACAAATGGAACTGTACACTTCACAATAGTTACCACACAATGGGAAATGTACAATTCACAATTTTTACCACATCATGGGAACTGTACACTTGACAATGGTTACCACACAATGGGAATGGTACACTTCACAATGGTTACCACACCGTTGGAACTCTACACTTCACAGCGGTTACCACACAATGGGAACTGTACACTTCACAGCGGTTACCACACAATGGGAACTGTACACGTCACAATAGTTACCACACAATAATAATTGTACGCTTCACAATGCTTACACACAATGGAAACTGTACACTTCACCATCGTTACCACACAATCGGAACTGTAAACCTTACAATGGTTTCCTAACAATAATAACTGTACACTTCACAATGGTTACCACGCAATGGGAACTGTACACTTTACAATGGTTTCCACAAAATGGTAAATGTATACTTCACAATGCTTACCACACAATGGGAACTGTACACATCACAATGGTTACTTGACGATGGTAACTGTACACTTGACAATGGTTACTAAAAATGGAAACTCTAAAATTGACAATGGTTACCACACAATGGTAACTGTACCCTTCACAATGGTTACCACACAATAATAACTGTACACTTCACAATGGTTACCACACAATGGTAACTGCACTCTTCACAGTGGTTACCACACAATGGTAACTGTACACTTTACAATGGTAACCATACAACGGAAACTGTACACTTCGGAGTCTTTACCACACAATGGTAACTCTACACTTCACAATGGTTACCACACAATAAAAACTGAACACTTCACAATGGTTACACATAATGGGAACTGTACACTTTCCAATGGTTACCACACAATGGGAACTGTACCCTTCACAATGGTTCCCATACAATGATAACTGTACACTTCATCATGGTTACCACACAATGGGAACTGTACACCTCACAATGGTTCCAACTCAATGGTAACTGTACACTTTACAACGGTTACTACCACACAATGGGAATTGTACACTTCACAATGGTTACCACACAATGGTAACTGTACACTTCAAAATGGTCACCACACAATGGGAACTTTACACTTCTCATTGGTTACCACACAATGGGAACTGTACACTTCATAATGGTTATGACACAATTGTACGTGTACACTATGCAGTGGTTACCACACAATGAGAACTTTACACGTCACAATGGTTACCACACAATAGTAACTGTGCATTTCAAAATGGTCACCACACAATGGGAACTGTCCACTTCGCAATGGTTATCGCACAATGGGAACTGCACACTTCACAGGTGTTACAACACAATGGAAACTTTACACTTCTCAATGGTTAGCACACAATGGTAACTGTACCCTTCATAATGTTACCACACAATGGGAACTGTACACTTCACAACGTTGACCACACAATGGTAACTGTACACTTCACTATGATTACCACACAATCGCAACTTTACCCTTCGCAATGGTCACCACAGAATGAGAACTGTGCACTTCGCAATGGTTCCCACACAATGGGAACTGTACGCTTCACAATGGTTACCACACTATGGTAACTGCACACTTTGCAGCGGTTACCACACAATGGGAACTGTACACTTCTAAACTGTTACCTCACAATGGGAACTGTACACTTCACAATGGTTACCACAGAATGGGAACTGTACACTTCGCAATGGATACCACACAATGGGAACTGTACACTTCGCAATGCTTCCCACACAATGGTAACTGTACACTTCACAGTGGTTACAACACAATGGTAACTGTACACTTCACAATGGTTACACACAATGTAAACTCTACACTTCACAATGGTTACCACACAATGGAAACTGTACACTTCGCAATGGATACCACACAATAAGAACTCTACACTTCGCAGCATTTACCACACAATGGAAACCGTACACTTTACAGTTGTTACCACACAATGAGAACCGTAAACTTTACAATGGTTACACACGATGCTGATTGTACACTTAAAAATGGTTACCACACAATGGTAACTGTACACTTCACAGTGGTTACCTCTCAATGGAAACTCTACACCTCACAATGGTTACCACACAATGGGAACTGTACACTTCACAGTGGTTACCACACAATGGTAACTCTACACTTCACAATGGTTACCACACAATGGGAACTGTGCACGTCACAATGGTTACACACAATGAGAGCTCTACACTTCACAATTGTTCCCACATAATGGGAACTGTGCACACCACAGCAGTTACCACACAGTCGTAAGTGTACACTTCACAATGCTTACACACAATAAGAGCTCTACACTTCACAATAGTTCCCACATAATCGGAACTGTACACTTCACTATGGTTACCACACGGTGGGAACTGTACACTTTACAGCAGTTACCACACCATAGAAACTGGGCATTTCACAATGGTTACCACACAGTAATAACTGTACACTTCACAATGGTTATCAGACAATGGAAACTGTACCCTTCACAATAGTTACCACACAATGAAAACTGTACACTTCACAATGGTTACACACTATGAGAACTGTAGGCTTCACAATGGTTACCACACAATGGGAACTTTACACTTCACAATGCTTATGACACAATGGAAACTTTACACTTCACAATGGTTCCCACACAATGGTAAATGTACAGTTTACAATGGTTACGGACAATGGGAAAAGTGCACTTCACGATGGTTACCACACAATTGGAACTTTACACTTCACAATGGTTACAAACAAAGGAAACTGTACACTTCACAATGGTTAAAACACAATGATAACTGTACACTTCACAACGGTTACCACACAATGGAAACTGTACACTTTGCAGTGGTTAGCTCACAATGGAAACTCTACACTTCACAATGGTTACCACACAATGGGATCTGTACACTTTGCAGCGGTCACCACACAATGGTAACTTTACTTTTCACAATGGTTACACACTATGGGAACTGTACACTTTACAATGGGTACCACACAATGGTGACTGTACACATCACAATGGTTACACACAAGGGGAGCTCTACACTTCAGAATGGTTACAACACAATGAAATCTGGACACTTCACTATGGTTAAACACAATGGGAACTGTACACTTCACAATGGTTACACACAATGGTAAATCTACATTTCTCAGCGGTCACCCCAAAAACGAAACTGCACACTTCACCGTGGTTACCACAAAACAGGAACTGTACACTTCACAATGATTACACACAAATGGAACTGTACACTTCACAATTGTTACCACACAATGGGAAATGTACAATTCACAATTTTTACCACATCATGGGAACTGTACACTTGACAATGGTTACCACACAATGGGAATGGTACACTTCACAATGGTTACCACACCGTTGGAACTCTACACTTCACAGCGGTTACCACACAATGGGAACTGTACACTTCACAGCGGTTACCACACAATGGGAACTGTACACGTCACAATAGTTACCACACAATAAAAATTGTACGCTTCACAATGCTTACACACAATGGAAACTGTACACTTCACCATCGTTACCACACAATCGGAACTGTAAACCTTACAATGGTTTCCAAACAATAATAACTGTACACTTCACAATGGTTACCACGCAATGGGAACTGTACACTTTACAATGGTTTCCACAAAATGGTAAATGTACACTTCACAATGCTTACCACACAATGGGAACTGCACACATCACAATGGTTACTTGACGATGGTAACTGTACACTTGACAATGGTTACTAAAAATGGAAACTCTAAAATTGACAATGGTTACCACACAATGGTAACTGTACCCTTCACAATGGTTACCACACAATAATAACTGTACACTTCACAATGGTTACCACACAATGGTAACTGCACTCTTCACAGTGGTTACCACACAATGGTAACTGTACACTCTACAATGGTAACCATACAACGGAAACTGTACACTTCGGAGTCTTTACCACACAATGGTAACTCTACACTTCACAATGGTTACCACACAATAAAAACTGAACACTTCACAATGGTTACACATAATGGGAACTGTACACTTTCCAATGGTTACCACACAATGGGAACTGTACCCTTCACAATGGTTCCCATACAATGATAACTGTACACTTCATCATGGTTACCACACAATGGGAACTGTACACCTCACAATGGTTCCAACTCAATGGTAACTGTACACTTTACAACGGTTACTACCACACAATGGGAATTGTACACTTCACAATGGTTACCACACAATGGTAACTGTACACTTCAAAATGGTCACCACACAATGGGAACTTTACACTTCTCATTGGTTACCACACAATGGGAACTGTACACTTCATAATGGTTATGACACAATTGTACGTGTACACTATGCAGTGGTTACCACACAATGAGAACTTTACACGTCACAATGGTTACCACACAATAGTAACTGTGCATTTCAAAATGGTCACCACACAATGGGAACTGTCCACTTCGCAATGGTTATCGCACAATGGGAACTGCACACTTCACAGGTGTTACAACACAATGGAAACTTTACACTTCTCAATGGTTAGCACACAATGGTAACTGTACCCTTCATAATGTTACCACACAATGGGAACTGTACACTTCACAACGTTGACCACACAATGGTAACTGTACACTTCACTATGATTACCACACAATCGCAACTTTACCCTTCGCAATGGTCACCACAGAATGAGAACTGTGCACTTCGCAATGGTTCCCACACAATGGGAACTGTACGCTTCACAATGGTTACCACACTATGGTAACTGCACACTTTGCAGCGGTTACCACACAATGGGAACTGTACACTTCTAAACTGTTACCTCACAATGGGAACTGTACACTTCACAATGGTTACCACAGAATGGGAACTGTACACTTCGCAATGGATACCACACAATGGGAACTGTACACTTCGCAATGCTTCCCACACAATGGTAACTGTACACTTCACAGTGGTTACAACACAATGGTAACTGTACACTTCACAATGGTTACACACAATGTAAACTCTACACTTCACAATGGTTACCACACAATGGAAACTGTACACTTCGCAATGGATACCACACAATAAGAACTCTACACTTCGCAGCATTTACCACACAATGGAAACCGTACACTTTACAGTTGTTACCACACAATGAGAACCGTAAACTTTACAATGGTTACACACGATGCTGATTGTACACTTAAAAATGGTTACCACACAATGGTAACTGTACACTTCACAGTGGTTACCTCTCAATGGAAACTCTACACCTCACAATGGTTACCACACAATGGGAACTGTACACTTCACAGTGGTTACCACACAATGGTAACTCTACACTTCACAATGGTTACCACACAATGGGAACTGTGCACATCACAATGGTTACACACAATGAGAGCTCTACACTTCACAATTGTTCCCACATAATGGGAACTGTGCACACCACAGCAGTTACCACACAGTCGTAAGTGTACACTTCACAATGCTTACACACAATAAGAGCTCTACACTTCACAATAGTTCCCACATAATCGGAACTGTACACTTCACTATGGTTACCACACGGTGGGAACTGTACACTTTACAGCAGTTACCACACCATAGAAACTGGGCATTTCACAATGGTTACCACACAGTAATAACTGTACACTTCACAATGGTTATCAGACAATGGAAACTGTACCCTTCACAATAGTTACCACACAATGAAAACTGTACACTTCACAATGGTTACACACTATGAGAACTGTAGGCTTCACAATGGTTACCACACAATGGGAACTTTACACTTCACAATGCTTATGACACAATGGAAACTTTACACTTCACAATGGTTCCCACACAATGGTAAACGTACAGTTTACAATGGTTACGGACAATGGGAAAAGTGCACTTCACGATGGTTACCACACAATTGGAACTTTACACTTCACAATGGTTACAAACAAAGGAAACTGTACACTTCACAATGGTTAAAACACAATGATAACTGTACACTTCACAACGGTTACCACACAATGGAAACTGTACACTTTGCAGTGGTTAGCTCACAATGGAAACTCTACACTTCACAATGGTTACCACACAAAGGGATCTGTACACTTTGCAGCGGTCACCACACAATGGTAACTTTACTTTTCACAATGGTTACACACTATGGGAACTGTACACTTTACAATGGGTACCACACAATGGTGACTGTACACATCACAATGGTTACACACAAGGGGAGCTCTACACTTCAGAATGGTTACAACACAATGAAATCTGTACACTTCACTATGGTTAAACACAATGGGAACTGTACACTTCACAATGGTTACACACAATGGTAAATCTACATTTCTCCGCGGTCACCCCGAAAACGAAACTGCACACTTCAGAATGGTTACCACAAAACAGGAACTGTACACTTCACAATGATTACACACAAATGGAACTGTACACTTCACAATTGTTACCACACAATGGGAAATGTACAATTCACAATTTTTACCACATCATGGGAACTGTACACTTGACAATGGTTACCACACAATGGGAATGGTACACTTCACAATGGTTACCACACAGTTGGAACTCTACACTTCACAGCGGTTACCACACAATGGGAACTGTACACTTCACAGTGGTTACCACACAATGGGAACTGTACACGTCACAATAGTTACCACACAATAAATACTGTACGCTTCACAATGCTTACACACAATGGAAACTGTACACTTCACCATCGTTACCACACAATCGGAACTGTATACCTTACAATGGTTTCCAAACAATAATAACTGTACACTTCACAATGGTTACCACGCAATGGGAACTGTACACTTTACAATGGTTTCCACAAAATGGTAAATGTACACTTCACAATGCTTACCACACAATGGGAACTGCATACATCACAATGGTTACTTGACGATGGTAACTGTACACTTGACAATGGTTACTAAAAATGGAAACTCTAAAATTGACAATGGTTACCACACAATGGTAACTGTACCCTTCACAATGGTTACCACACAATAATAACTGTACACTTCACAATGGTTACCACACAATGGTAACTGCACTCTTCACAGTGGTTACCACACAATGGTAACTGTACACTCTACAATGGTAAAAATACAACGGAAACTGTACACTTCGGAGTCTTTACCACACAATGGTAACTCTACACTTCACAATGGTTACCACACAATAAAAACTGAACACTTCACAATGGTTACACATAATGGGAACTGTACACTTTCCAATGGTTACCACACAATGGGAACTGTACCCTTCACAATGGTTCCCATACAATGATAACTGTACACTTCATCATGGTTACCACACAATGGGAACTGTACACCTCACAATGGTTCCAACTCAATGGTAACTGTACACTTTACAACGGTTACTACCACACAATGGGAATTGTACACTTCACAATGGTTACCACACAATGGTAACTGTACACTTCAAAATGGTCACCACACAATGGGAACTTTACACTTCTCATTGGTTACCACACAATGGGAACTGTACACTTCATAATGGTTATGACACAATTGTACGTGTACACTATGCAGTGGTTACCACACAATGAGAACTTTACACGTCACAATGGTTACCACACAATAGTAACTGTGCATTTCAAAATGGTCACCACACAATGGGAACTGTCCACTTCGCAATGGTTATCGCACAATGGGAACTGCACGCTTCACAGGTGTTACAACACAATGGAAACTTTACACTTCTCAATGGTTAGCACACAATGGTAACTGTACCCTTCATAATGTTACCACACAATGGGAACTGTACACTTCACAACGTTGACCACACAATGGTAACTGTACACTTCACTATGATTACCACACAATCGCAACTTTACCCTTCGCAATGGTCACCACAGAATGAGAACTGTGCACTTCGCAATGGTTCCCACACAATGGGAACTGTACGCTTCACAATGGTTACCACACTATGGTAACTGCACACTTTGCAGCGGTTACCACACAATGGGAACTGTACACTTCTAAACTGTTACCTCACAATGGGAACTGTACACTTCACAATGGTTACCACAGAATGGGAACTGTACACTTCGCAATGGATACCACACAATGGGAACTGTACACTTCGCAATGCTTCCCACACAATGGTAACTGTACACTTCACAGTGGTTACAACACAATGGTAACTGTACACTTCACAATGGTTACACACAATGTAAACTCTACACTTCACAATGGTTACCACACAATGGAAACTGTACACTTCGCAATGGATACCACACAATAAGAACTCTACACTTCGCAGCATTTACCACACAATGGAAACCGTACACTTTACAGTTGTTACCACACAATGAGAACCGTAAACTTTACAATGGTTACACACGATGCTGATTGTACACTTAAAAATGGTTACCACACAATGGTAACTGTACACTTCACAGTGGTTACCTCTCAATGGAAACTCTACACCTCACAATGGTTACCACACAATGGGAACTGTACACTTCACAGTGGTTACCACACAATGGTAACTCTACACTTCACAATGGTTACCACACAATGGGAACTGTGCACGTCACAATGGTTACACACAATGAGAGCTCTACACTTCACAATTGTTCCCACATAATGGGAACTGTGCACACCACAGCAGTTACCACACAGTCGTAAGTGTACACTTCACAATGCTTACACACAATAAGAGCTCTACACTTCACAATAGTTCCCACATAATCGGAACTGTACACTTCACTATGGTTACCACACGGTGGGAACTGTACACTTTACAGCAGTTACCACACCATAGAAACTGGGCATTTCACAATGGTTACCACACAGTAATAACTGTACACTTCACAATGGTTATCAGACAATGGAAACTGTACCCTTCACAATAGTTACCACACAATGAAAACTGTACACTTCACAATGGTTACACACTATGAGAACTGTAGGCTTCACAATGTTTACCACACAATGGGAACTTTACACTTCACAATGCTTATGACACAATGGAAACTTTACACTTCACAATGGTTCCCACACAATGGTAAATGTACAGTTTACAATGGTTACGGACAATGGCAAAAGTGCACTTCACGATGGTTACCACACAATTGGAACTTTACACTTCACAATGGTTACAAACAAAGGAAACTGTACACTTCACAATGGTTAAAACACAATGATAACTGTACACTTCACAACGGTTACCACACAATGGAAACTGTACACTTTGCAGTGGTTAGCTCACAATGGAAACTCTACACTTCACAATGGTTACCACACAATGGGATCTGTACACTTTGCAGCGGTCACCACACAATGGTAACTTTACTTTTCACAATGGTTACACACTATGGGAACTGTACACTTTACAATGGGTACCACACAATGGTGACTGTACACATCACAATGGTTACACACAAGGGGAGCTCTACACTTCAGAATGGTTACAACACAATGAAATCTGGACACTTCACTATGGTTAAACACAATGGGAACTGTACACTTCACAATGGTTACACACAATGGTAAATCTACATTTCTCAGCGGTCACCCCAAAAACGAAACTGCACACTTCACCGTGGTTACCACAAAACAGGAACTGTACACTTCACAATGATTACACACAAATGGAACTGTACACTTCACAATTGTTACCACACAATGGGAAATGTACAATTCACAATTTTTACCACATCATGGGAACTGTACACTTGACAATGGTTACCACACAATGGGAATGGTACACTTCACAATGGTTACCACACCGTTGGAACTCTACACTTCACAGCGGTTACCACACAATGGGAACTGTACACTTCACAGCGGTTACCACACAATGGGAACTGTACACGTCACAATAGTTACCACACAATAAAAATTGTACGCTTCACAATGCTTACACACAATGGAAACTGTACACTTCACCATCGTTACCACACAATCGGAACTGTAAACCTTACAATGGTTTCCAAACAATAATAACTGTACACTTCACAATGGTTACCACGCAATGGGAACTGTACACTTTACAATGGTTTCCACAAAATGGTAAATGTACACTTCACAATGCTTACCACACAATGGGAACTGCACACATCACAATGGTTACTTGACGATGGTAACTGTACACTTGACAATGGTTACTAAAAATGGAAACTCTAAAATTGACAATGGTTACCACACAATGGTAACTGTACCCTTCACAATGGTTACCACACAATAATAACTGTACACTTCACAATGGTTACCACACAATGGTAACTGCACTCTTCACAGTGGTTACCACACAATGGTAACTGTACACTCTACAATGGTAACCATACAACGGAAACTGTACACTTCGGAGTCTTTACCACACAATGGTAACTCTACACTTCACAATGGTTACCACACAATAAAAACTGAACACTTCACAATGGTTACACATAATGGGAACTGTACACTTTCCAATGGTTACCACACAATGGGAACTGTACCCTTCACAATGGTTCCCATACAATGATAACTGTACACTTCATCATGGTTACCACACAATGGGAACTGTACACCTCACAATGGTTCCAACTCAATGGTAACTGTACACTTTACAACGGTTACTACCACACAATGGGAATTTTACACTTCACAATGGTTACCACACAATGGTAACTGTACACTTCAAAATGGTCACCACACAATGGGAACTTTACACTTCTCATTGGTTACCACACAATGGGAACTGTACACTTCATAATGGTTATGACACAATTGTACGTGTACACTATGCAGTGGTTACCACACAATGAGAACTTTACACGTCACAATGGTTACCACACAATAGTAACTGTGCATTTCAAAATGGTCACCACACAATGGGAACTGTCCACTTCGCAATGGTTATCGCACAATGGGAACTGCACGCTTCACAGGTTTTACAACACAATGGAAACTTTACACTTCTCAATGGTTAGCACACAATGGTAACTGTACCCTTCATAATGTTACCACACAATGGGAACTGTACACTTCACAACGTTGACCACACAATGGTAACTGTACACTTCACTATGATTACCACACAATCGCAACTTTACCCTTCGCAATGGTCACCACAGAATGAGAACTGTGCACTTCGCAATGGTTCCCACACAATGGGAACTGTACGCTTCACAATGGTTACCACACTATGGTAACTGCACACTTTGCAGCGGTTACCACACAATGGGAACTGTACACTTCTAAACTGTTACCTCACAATGGGAACTGTACACTTCACAATGGTTACCACAGAATGGGAACTGTACACTTCGCAATGGATACCACACAATGGGAACTGTACACTTCGCAATGCTTCCCACACAATGGTAACTGTACACTTCACAGTGGTTACAACACAATGGTAACTGTACACTTCACAATGGTTACACACAATGTAAACTCTACACTTCACAATGGTTACCACACAATGGAAACTGTACACTTCGCAATGGATACCACACAATAAGAACTCTACACTTCGCAGCATTTACCACACAATGGAAACCGTACACTTTACAGTTGTTACCACACAATGAGAACCGTAAACTTTACAATGGTTACACACGATGCTGATTGTACACTTAAAAATGGTTACCACACAATGGTAACTGTACACTTCACAGTGGTTACCTCTCAATGGAAACTCTACACCTCACAATGGTTACCACACAATGGGAACTGTACACTTCACAGTGGTTACCACACAATGGTAACTCTACACTTCACAATGGTTACCACACAATGGGAACTGTGCACGTCACAATGGTTACACACAATGAGAGCTCTACACTTCACAATTGTTCCCACATAATGGGAACTGTGCACACCACAGCAGTTACCACACAGTCGTAACTGTACACTTCACAATGCTTACACACAATAAGAGCTCTACACTTCACAATAGTTCCCACATAATCGGAACTGTACACTTCACTATGGTTACCACACGGTGGGAACTGTACACTTTACAGCAGTTACCACACCATAGAAACTGGGCATTTCACAATGGTTACCACACAGTAATAACTGTACACTTCACAATGGTTATCAGACAATGGAAACTGTACCCTTCACAATAGTTACCACACAATGAAAACTGTACACTTCACAATGGTTACACACTATGAGAACTGTAGGCTTCACAATGGTTACCACACAATGGGAACTTTACACTTCACAATGCTTATGACACAATGGAAACTTTACACTTCACAATGGTTCCCACACAATGGTAAATGTACAGTTTACAATGGTTACGGACAATGGCAAAAGTGCACTTCACGATGGTTACCACACAATTGGAACTTTACACTTCACAATGGTTACAAACAAAGGAAACTCTACACTTCACAATGGTTAAAACACAATGATAACTGTACACTTCACAACGGTTACCACACAATGGAAACTGTACACTTTGCAGTGGTTAGCTCACAATGGAAACTCTACACTTCACAATGGTTACCACACAATGGGATCTGTACACTTTGCAGCGGTCACCACACAATGGTAACTTTACTTTTCACAATGGTTACACACTATGGGAACTGTACACTTTACAATGGGTACCACACAATGGTGACTGTACACATCACAATGGTTACACACAAGGGGAGCTCTACACTTCAGAATGGTTACAACACAATGAAATCTGGACACTTCACTATGGTTAAACACAATGGGAACTGTACACTTCACAATGGTTACACACAATGGTAAATCTACATTTCTCAGCGGTCACCCCAAAAACGAAACTGCACACTTCACCGTGGTTACCACAAAACAGGAACTGTACACTTCACAATGATTACACACAAATGGAACTGTACACTTCACAATTGTTACCACACAATGGGAAATGTACAATTCACAATTTTTACCACATCATGGGAACTGTACACTTGACAATGGTTACCACACAATGGGAATGGTACACTTCACAATGGTTACCACACCGTTGGAACTCTACACTTCACAGCGGTTACCACACAATGGGAACTGTACACTTCACAGCGGTTACCACACAATGGGAACTGTACACGTCACAATAGTTACCACACAATAAAAACTGTACGCTTCACAATGCTTACACACAATGGAAACTGTACACTTCACCATCGTTACCACACAATCGGAACTGTAAACCTTACAATGGTTTCCAAACAATAATAACTGTACACTTCACAATGGTTACCACGCAATGGGAACTGTACACTTTACAATGGTTTCCACAAAATGGTAAATGTACACTTCACAATGCTTACCACACAATGGGAACTGCACACATCACAATGGTTACTTGACGATGGTAACTGTACACTTGACAATGGTTACTAAAAATGGAAACTCTAAAATTGACAATGGTTACCACACAATGGTAACTGTACCCTTCACAATGGTTACCACACAATAATAACTGTACACTTCACAATGGTTACCACACAATGGTAACTGCACTCTTCACAGTGGTTACCACACAATGGTAACTGTACACTCTACAATGGTAACCATACAACGGAAACTGTACACTTCGGAGTCTTTACCACACAATGGTAACTCTACACTTCACAATGGTTACCACACAATAAAAACTGAACACTTCACAATGGTTACACATAATGGGAACTGTACACTTTCCAATGGTTACCACACAATGGGAACTGTACCCTTCACAATGGTTCCCATACAATGATAACTGTACACTTCATCATGGTTACCACACAATGGGAACTGTACACCTCACAATGGTTCCAACTCAATGGTAACTGTACACTTTACAACGGTTACTACCACACAATGGGAATTGTACACTTCACAATGGTTACCACACAATGGTAACTGTACACTTCAAAATGGTCACCACACAATGGGAACTTTACACTTCTCATTGGTTACCACACAATGGGAACTGTACACTTCATAATGGTTATGACACAATTGTACGTGTACACTATGCAGTGGTTACCACACAATGAGAACTTTACACGTCACAATGGTTACCACACAATAGTAACTGTGCATTTCAAAATGGTCACCACACAATGGGAACTGTCCACTTCGCAATGGTTATCGCACAATGGGAACTGCACGCTTCACAGGTTTTACAACACAATGGAAACTTTACACTTCTCAATGGTTAGCACACAATGGTAACTGTACCCTTCATAATGTTACCACACAATGGGAACTGTACACTTCACAACGTTGACCACACAATGGTAACTGTACACTTCACTATGATTACCACACAATCGCAACTTTACCCTTCGCAATGGTCACCACAGAATGAGAACTGTGCACTTCGCAATGGTTCCCACACAATGGGAACTGTACGCTTCACAATGGTTACCACACTATGGTAACTGCACACTTTGCAGCGGTTACCACACAATGGGAACTGTACACTTCTAAACTGTTACCTCACAATGGGAACTGTACACTTCACAATGGTTACCACAGAATGGGAACTGTACACTTCGCAATGGATACCACACAATGGGAACTGTACACTTCGCAATGCTTCCCACACAATGGTAACTGTACACTTCACAGTGGTTACAACACAATGGTAACTGTACACTTCACAATGGTTACACACAATGTAAACTCTACACTTCACAATGGTTACCACACAATGGAAACTGTACACTTCGCAATGGATACCACACAATAAGAACTCTACACTTCGCAGCATTTACCACACAATGGAAACCGTACACTTTACAGTTGTTACCACACAATGAGAACCGTAAACTTTACAATGGTTACACACGATGCTGATTGTACACTTAAAAATGGTTACCACACAATGGTAACTGTACACTTCACAGTGGTTACCTCTCAATGGAAACTCTACACCTCACAATGGTTACCACACAATGGGAACTGTACACTTCACAGTGGTTACCACACAATGGTAACTCTACACTTCACAATGGTTACCACACAATGGGAACTGTGCACGTCACAATGGTTACACACAATGAGAGCTCTACACTTCACAATTGTTCCCACATAATGGGAACTGTGCACACCACAGCAGTTACCACACAGTCGTAACTGTACACTTCACAATGCTTACACACAATAAGAGCTCTACACTTCACAATAGTTCCCACATAATCGGAACTGTACACTTCACTATGGTTACCACACGGTGGGAACTGTACACTTTACAGCAGTTACCACACCATAGAAACTGGGCATTTCACAATGGTTACCACACAGTAATAACTGTACACTTCACAATGGTTATCAGACAATGGAAACTGTACCCTTCACAATAGTTACCACACAATGAAAACTGTACACTTCACAATGGTTACACACTATGAGAACTGTAGGCTTCACAATGGTTACCACACAATGGGAACTTTACACTTCACAATGCTTATGACACAATGGAAACTTTACACTTCACAATGGTTCCCACACAATGGTAAATGTACAGTTTACAATGGTTACGGACAATGGCAAAAGTGCACTTCACGATGGTTACCACACAATTGGAACTTTACACTTCACAATGGTTACAAACAAAGGAAACTCTACACTTCACAATGGTTAAAACACAATGATAACTGTACACTTCACAACGGTTACCACACAATGGAAACTGTACACTTTGCAGTGGTTAGCTCACAATGGAAACTCTACACTTCACAATGGTTACCACACAATGGGATCTGTACACTTTGCAGCGGTCACCACACAATGGTAACTTTACTTTTCACAATGGTTACACACTATGGGAACTGTACACTTTACAATGGGTACCACACAATGGTGACTGTACACATCACAATGGTTACACACAAGGGGAGCTCTACACTTCAGAATGGTTACAACACAATGAAATCTGGACACTTCACTATGGTTAAACACAATGGGAACTGTACACTTCACAATGGTTACACACAATGGTAAATCTACATTTCTCAGCGGTCACCCCAAAAACGAAACTGCACACTTCACCGTGGTTACCACAAAACAGGAACTGTACACTTCACAATGATTACACACAAATGGAACTGTACACTTCACAATTGTTACCACACAATGGGAAATGTACAATTCACAATTTTTACCACATCATGGGAACTGTACACTTGACAATGGTTACCACACAATGGGAATGGTACACTTCACAATGGTTACCACACCGTTGGAACTCTACACTTCACAGCGGTTACCACACAATGGGAACTGTACACTTCACAGCGGTTACCACACAATGGGAACTGTACACGTCACAATAGTTACCACACAATAAAAACTGTACGCTTCACAATGCTTACACACAATGGAAACTGTACACTTCACCATCGTTACCACACAATCGGAACTGTAAACCTTACAATGGTTTCCAAACAATAATAACTGTACACTTCACAATGGTTACCACGCAATGGGAACTGTACACTTTACAATGGTTTCCACAAAATGGTAAATGTACACTTCACAATGCTTACCACACAATGGGAACTGCACACATCACAATGGTTACTTGACGATGGTAACTGTACACTTGACAATGGTTACTAAAAATGGAAACTCTAAAATTGACAATGGTTACCACACAATGGTAACTGTACCCTTCACAATGGTTACCACACAATAATAACTGTACACTTCACAATGGTTACCACACAATGGTAACTGCACTCTTCACAGTGGTTACCACACAATGGTAACTGTACACTCTACAATGGTAACCATACAACGGAAACTGTACACTTCGGAGTCTTTACCACACAATGGTAACTCTACACTTCACAATGGTTACCACACAATAAAAACTGAACACTTCACAATGGTTACACATAATGGGAACTGTACACTTTCCAATGGTTACCACACAATGGGAACTGTACCCTTCACAATGGTTCCCATACAATGATAACTGTACACTTCATCATGGTTACCACACAATGGGAACTGTACACCTCACAATGGTTCCAACTCAATGGTAACTGTACACTTTACAACGGTTACTACCACACAATGGGAATTGTACACTTCACAATGGTTACCACACAATGGTAACCTTACACTTCAAAATGGTCACCACACAATGGGAACTTTACACTTCTCATTGGTTACCACACAATGGGAACTGTACACTTCATAATGGTTATGACACAATTGTACGTGTACACTATGCAGTGGTTACCACACAATGAGAACTTTACACGTCACAATGGTTACCACACAATAGTAACTGTGCATTTCAAAATGGTCACCACACAATGGGAACTGTCCACTTCGCAATGGTTATCGCACAATGGGAACTGCACACTTCACAGGTGTTACAACACAATGGAAACTTTACACTTCTCAATGGTTAGCACACAATGGTAACTGTACCCTTCATAATGTTACCACACAATGGGAACTGTACACTTCACAACGTTGACCACACAATGGTAACTGTACACTTCACTATGATTACCACACAATCGCAACTTTACCCTTCGCAATGGTCACCACAGAATGAGAACTGTGCACTTCGCAATGGTTCCCACACAATGGGAACTGTACGCTTCACAATGGTTACCACACTATGGTAACTGCACACTTTGCAGCGGTTACCACACAATGGGAACTGTACACTTCTAAACTGTTACCTCACAATGGGAACTGTACACTTCACAATGGTTACCACAGAATGGGAACTGTACACTTCGCAATGGATACCACACAATGGGAACTGTACACTTCGCAATGCTTCCCACACAATGGTAACTGTACACTTCACAGTGGTTACAACACAATGGTAACTGTACACTTCACAATGGTTACACACAATGTAAACTCTACACTTCACAATGGTTACCACACAATGGAAACTGTACACTTCGCAATGGATACC
The DNA here is from genome assembly GCF_049354715.1 of Callithrix jacchus. Taxonomy (NCBI): domain Eukaryota; kingdom Metazoa; phylum Chordata; class Mammalia; order Primates; family Cebidae; genus Callithrix; species Callithrix jacchus. The sequence continues at coordinate 433,095 of NC_133518.1, forward strand.
ACACAATAAGAACTCTACACTTCGCAGCATTTACCACACAATGGAAACCGTACACTTTACAGTTGTTACCACACAATGAGAACCGTAAACTTTACAATGGTTACACACGATGCTGATTGTACACTTAAAAATGGTTACCACACAATGGTAACTGTACACTTCACAGTGGTTACCTCTCAATGGAAACTCTACACCTCACAATGGTTACCACACAATGGGAACTGTACACTTCACAGTGGTTACCACACAATGGTAACTCTACACTTCACAATGGTTACCACACAATGGGAACTGTGCACGTCACAATGGTTACACACAATGAGAGCTCTACACTTCACAATTGTTCCCACATAATGGGAACTGTGCACACCACAGCAGTTACCACACAGTCGTAAGTGTACACTTCACAATGCTTACACACAATAAGAGCTCTACACTTCACAATAGTTCCCACATAATCGGAACTGTACACTTCACTATGGTTACCACACGGTGGGAACTGTACACTTTACAGCAGTTACCACACCATAGAAACTGGGCATTTCACAATGGTTACCACACAGTAATAACTGTACACTTCACAATGGTTATCAGACAATGGAAACTGTACCCTTCACAATAGTTACCACACAATGAAAACTGTACACTTCACAATGGTTACACACTATGAGAACTGTAGCCTTCACAATGGTTACCACACAATGGGAACTTTACACTTCACAATGCTTATGACACAATGGAAACTTTACACTTCACAATGGTTCCCACACAATGGTAAATGTACAGTTTACAATGGTTACGGACAATGGCAAAAGTGCACTTCACGATGGTTACCACACAATTGGAACTTTACACTTCACAATGGTTACAAACAAAGGAAACTGTACACTTCACAATGGTTAAAACACAATGATAACTGTACACTTCACAACGGTTACCACACAATGGAAACTGTACACTTTGCAGTGGTTAGCTCACAATGGAAACTCTACACTTCACAATGGTTACCACACAATGGGATCTGTACACTTTGCAGCGGTCACCACACAATGGTAACTTTACTTTTCACAATGGTTACACACTATGGGAACTGTACACTTTACAATGGGTACCACACAATGGTGACTGTACACATCACAATGGTTACACACAAGGGGAGCTCTACACTTCAGAATGGTTACAACACAATGAAATCTGGACACTTCACTATGGTTAAACACAATGGGAACTGTACACTTCACAATGGTTACACACAATGGTAAATCTACATTTCTCAGCGGTCACCCCAAAAACGAAACTGCACACTTCACCGTGGTTACCACAAAACAGGAACTGTACACTTCACAATGATTACACACAAATGGAACTGTACACTTCACAATTGTTACCACACAATGGGAAATGTACAATTCACAATTTTTACCACATCATGGGAACTGTACACTTGACAATGGTTACCACACAATGGGAATGGTACACTTCACAATGGTTACCACACCGTTGGAACTCTACACTTCACAGCGGTTACCACACAATGGGAACTGTACACTTCACAGCGGTTACCACACAATGGGAACTGTACACGTCACAATAGTTACCACACAATTAAAACTGTACGCTTCACAATGCTTACACACAATGGAAACTGTACACTTCACCATCGTTACCACACAATCGGAACTGTAAACCTTACAATGGTTTCCAAACAATAATAACTGTACACTTCACAATGGTTACCACGCAATGGGAACTGTACACTTTACAATGGTTTCCACAAAATGGTAAATGTACACTTCACAATGCTTACCACACAATGGGAACTGCACACATCACAATGGTTACTTGACGATGGTAACTGTACACTTGACAATGGTTACTAAAAATGGAAACTCTAAAATTGACAATGGTTACCACACAATGGTAACTGTACCCTTCACAATGGTTACCACACAATAATAACTGTACACTTCACAATGGTTACCACACAATGGTAACTGCACTCTTCACAGTGGTTACCACACAATGGTAACTGTACACTCTACAATGGTAACCATACAACGGAAACTGTACACTTCGGAGTCTTTACCACACAATGGTAACTCTACACTTCACAATGGTTACCACACAATAAAAACTGAACACTTCACAATGGTTACACATAATGGGAACTGTACACTTTCCAATGGTTACCACACAATGGGAACTGTACCCTTCACAATGGTTCCCATACAATGATAACTGTACACTTCATCATGGTTACCACACAATGGGAACTGTACACCTCACAATGGTTCCAACTCAATGGTAACTGTACACTTTACAACGGTTACTACCACACAATGGGAATTGTACACTTCACAATGGTTACCACACAATGGTAACTGTACACTTCAAAATGGTCACCACACAATGGGAACTTTACACTTCTCATTGGTTACCACACAATGGGAACTGTACACTTCATAATGGTTATGACACAATTGTACGTGTACACTATGCAGTGGTTACCACACAATGAGAACTTTACACGTCACAATGGTTACCACACAATAGTAACTGTGCATTTCAAAATGGTCACCACACAATGGGAACTGTCCACTTCGCAATGGTTATCGCACAATGGGAACTGCACACTTCACAGGTGTTACAACACAATGGAAACTTTACACTTCTCAATGGTTAGCACACAATGGTAACTGTACCCTTCATAATGTTACCACACAATGGGAACTGTACACTTCACAACGTTGACCACACAATGGTAACTGTACACTTCACTATGATTACCACACAATCGCAACTTTACCCTTCGCAATGGTCACCACAGAATGAGAACTGTGCACTTCGCAATGGTTCCCACACAATGGGAACTGTACGCTTCACAATGGTTACCACACTATGGTAACTGCACACTTTGCAGCGGTTACCACACAATGGGAACTGTACACTTCTAAACTGTTACCTCACAATGGGAACTGTACACTTCACAATGGTTACCACAGAATGGGAACTGTACACTTCGCAATGGATACCACACAATGGGAACTGTACACTTCGCAATGCTTCCCACACAATGGTAACTGTACACTTCACAGTGGTTACAACACAATGGTAACTGTACACTTCACAATGGTTACACACAATGTAAACTCTACACTTCACAATGGTTACCACACAATGGAAACTGTACACTTCGCAATGGATACCACACAATAAGAACTCTACACTTCGCAGCATTTACCACACAATGGAAACCGTACACTTTACAGTTGTTACCACACAATGAGAACCGTAAACTTTACAATGGTTACACACGATGCTGATTGTACACTTAAAAATGGTTACCACACAATGGTAACTGTACACTTCACAGTGGTTACCTCTCAATGGAAACTCTACACCTCACAATGGTTACCACACAATGGGAACTGTACACTTCACAGTGGTTACCACACAATGGTAACTCTACACTTCACAATGGTTACCACACAATGGGAACTGTGCACGTCACAATGGTTACACACAATGAGAGCTCTACACTTCACAATTGTTCCCACATAATGGGAACTGTGCACACCACAGCAGTTACCACACAGTCGTAAGTGTACACTTCACAATGCTTACACACAATAAGAGCTCTACACTTCACAATAGTTCCCACATAATCGGAACTGTACACTTCACTATGGTTACCACACGGTGGGAACTGTACACTTTACAGCAGTTACCACACCATAGAAACTGGGCATTTCACAATGGTTACCACACAGTAATAACTGTACACTTCACAATGGTTATCAGACAATGGAAACTGTACCCTTCACAATAGTTACCACACAATGAAAACTGTACACTTCACAATGGTTACACACTATGAGAACTGTAGGCTTCACAATGGTTACCACACAATGGGAACTTTACACTTCACAATGCTTATGACACAATGGAAACTTTACACTTCACAATGGTTCCCACACAACGGTAAATGTACAGTTTACAATGGTTACGGACAATGGCAAAAGTGCACTTCACGATGGTTACCACACAATTGGAACTTTACACTTCACAATGGTTACAAACAAAGGAAACTGTACACTTCACAATGGTTAAAACACAATGATAACTGTACACTTCACAACGGTTACCACACAATGGAAACTGTACACTTTGCAGTGGTTAGCTCACAATGGAAACTCTACACTTCACAATGGTTACCACACAAAGGGATCTGTACACTTTGCAGCGGTCACCACACAATGGTAACTTTACTTTTCACAATGGTTACACACTATGGGAACTGTACACTTTACAATGGGTACCACACAATGGTGACTGTACACATCACAATGGTTAAACACAAGGGGAGCTCTACACTTCAGAATGGTTACAACACAATGAAATCTGGACACTTCACTATGGTTAAACACAATGGGAACTGTACACTTCACAATGGTTACACACAATGGTAAATCTACATTTCTCCGCGGTCACCCCGAAAACGAAACTGCACACTTCAGAATGGTTACCACAAAACAGGAACTGTACACTTCACAATGATTACACACAAATAAAACTGTACACTTCACAATTGTTACCACACAATGGGAAATGTACAATTCACAATTTTTACCACATCATGGGAACTGTACACTTGACAATGGTTACCACACAATGGGAATGGTACACTTCACAATGGTTACCACACAGTTGGAACTCTACACTTCACAGCGGTTACCACACAATGGGAACTGTACACTTCACAGCGGTTACCACACAATGGTAACTGTACACGTCACAATAGTTACCACACAATAAAAACTGTATGCTTCACAATGCTTACACACAATGGAAACTGTACACTTCACCATCGTTACCACACAATCGGAACTTTAAACCTTACAATGGTTTCCAAACAATAATAACTGTACACTTCACAATGGTTACCACGCAATGGGAACTGTACACTTTACAATGGTTTCCACAAAATGGTAAATGTACACTTCACAATGCTTACCACACAATGGGAACTGTACACATCACAATGGTTACTTGACGATGGTAACTGTACACTTGACAATGGTTACTAAAAATGGAAACTCTAAAATTGACAATGGTTACCACACAATGGTAACTGTACCCTTCACAATGGTTACCACACAATAATAACTGTACACTTCACAATGGTTACCACACAATGGTAACTGCACTCTTCACAGTGGTTACCACACAATGGTAACTGTACACTCTACAATGGTAACCATACAACGGAAACTGTACACTTCGGAGTCTTTACCACACAATGGTAACTCTACACTTCACAATGGTTACCACACAATAAAAACTGAACACTTCACAATGGTTACACATAATGGGAACTGTACACTTTCCAATGGTTACCACACAATGGGAACTGTACCCTTCACAATGGTTCCCATACAATGATAACTGTACACTTCATCATGGTTACCACACAATGGGAACTGTACACTTCACAATGGTTCCAACTCAATGGTAACTGTACACTTTACAACGGTTACTACCACACAATGGGAATTGTACACTTCACAATGGTTACCACACAATGGTAACTGTACACTTCAAAATGGTCACCACACAATGGGAACTTTACACTTCTCATTGGTTACCACACAATGGGAACTGTACACTTCATAATGGTTATGACACAATTGTACGTGTACACTATGCAGTGGTTACCACACAATGAGAACTTTACACGTCACAATGGTTACCACACAATAGTAACTGTGCATTTCAAAATGGTCACCACACAATGGGAACTGTCCACTTCGCAATGGTTATCGCACAATGGGAACTGCACACTTCACAGGTGTTACAACACAATGGAAACTTTACACTTCTCAATGGTTAGCACACAATGGTAACTGTACCCTTCATAATGTTACCACACAATGGGAACTGTACACTTCACAACGTTGACCACACAATGGTAACTGTACACTTCACTATGATTACCACACAATCGCAACTTTACCCTTCGCAATGGTCACCACAGAATGAGAACTGTGCACTTCGCAATGGTTCCCACACAATGGGAACTGTACGCTTCACAATGGTTACCACACTATGGTAACTGCACACTTTGCAGCGGTTACCACACAATGGGAACTGTACACTTCTAAACTGTTACCTCACAATGGGAACTGTACACTTCACAATGGTTACCACAGAATGGGAACTGTACACTTCGCAATGGATACCACACAATGGGAACTGTACACTTCGCAATGCTTCCCACACAATGGTAACTGTACACTTCACAGTGGTTACAACACAATGGTAACTGTACACTTCACAATGGTTACACACAATGTAAACTCTACACTTCACAATGGTTACCACACAATGGAAACTGTACACTTCGCAATGGATACCACACAATAAGAACTCTACACTTCGCAGCATTTACCACACAATGGAAACCGTACACTTTACAGTTGTTACCACACAATGAGAACCGTAAACTTTACAATGGTTACACACGATGCTGATTGTACACTTAAAAATGGTTACCACACAATGGTAACTGTACACTTCACAGTGGTTACCTCTCAATGGAAACTCTACACCTCACAATGGTTACCACACAATGGGAACTGTACACTTCACAGTGGTTACCACACAATGGTAACTCTACACTTCACAATGGTTACCACACAATGGGAACTGTGCACGTCACAATGGTTACACACAATGAGAGCTCTACACTTCACAATTGTTCCCACATAATGGGAACTGTGCACACCACAGCAGTTACCACACAGTCGTAAGTGTACACTTCACAATGCTTACACACAATAAGAGCTCTACACTTCACAATAGTTCCCACATAATCGGAACTGTACACTTCACTATGGTTACCACACGGTGGGAACTGTACACTTTACAGCAGTTACCACACCATAGAAACTGGGCATTTCACAATGGTTACCACACAGTAATAACTGTACACTTCACAATGGTTATCAGACAATGGAAACTGTACCCTTCACAATAGTTACCACACAATGAAAACTGTACACTTCACAATGGTTACACACTATGAGAACTGTAGGCTTCACAATGGTTACCACACAATGGGAACTTTACACTTCACAATGCTTATGACACAATGGAAACTTTACACTTCACAATGGTTCCCACACAATGGTAAATGTACAGTTTACAATGGTTACGGACAATGGCAAAAGTGCACTTCACGATGGTTACCACACAATTGGAACTTTACACTTCACAATGGTTACAAACAAAGGAAACTGTACACTTCACAATGGTTAAAACACAATGATAACTGTACACTTCACAACGGTTACCACACAATGGAAAGTGTACACTTTGCAGTGGTTAGCTCACAATGGAAACTCTACACTTCACAATGGTTACCACACAATGGGATCTGTACACTTTGCAGCGGTCACCACACAATGGTAACTTTACTTTTCACAATGGTTACACACTATGGGAACTGTACACTTTACAATGGGTACCACACAATGGTGACTGTACACATCACAATGGTTACACACAAGGGGAGCTCTACACTTCAGAATGGTTACAACACAATGAAATCTGGACACTTCACTATGGTTAAACACAATGGGAACTGTACACTTCACAATGGTTACACACAATGGTAAATCTACATTTCTCAGCGGTCACCCCAAAAACGAAACTGCACACTTCACCGTGGTTACCACAAAACAGGAACTGTACACTTCACAATGATTACACACAAATGGAACTGTACACTTCACAATTGTTACCACACAATGGGAAATGTACAATTCACAATTTTTACCACATCATGGGAACTGTACACTTGACAATGGTTACCACACAATGGGAATGGTACACTTCACAATGGTTACCACACCGTTGGAACTCTACACTTCACAGCGGTTACCACACAATGGGAACTGTACACTTCACAGCGGTTACCACACAATGGGAACTGTACACGTCACAATAGTTACCACACAATAAAAATTGTACGCTTCACAATGCTTACACACAATGGAAACTGTACACTTCACCATCGTTACCACACAATCGGAACTGTAAACCTTACAATGGTTTCCAAACAATAATAACTGTACACTTCACAATGGTTACCACGCAGTGGGAACTGTACACTTTACAATGGTTTCCACAAAATGGTAAATGTACACTTCACAATGTTTACCACACAATGGGAACTGCACACATCACAATGGTTACTTGACGATGGTAACTGTACACTTGACAATGGTTACTAAAAATGGAAACTCTAAAATTGACAATGGTTACCACACAATGGTAACTGTACCCTTCACAATGGTTACCACACAATAATAACTGTACACTTCACAATGGTTACCACACAATGGTAACTGCACTCTTCACAGTGGTTACCACACAATGGTAACTGTACACTCTACAATGGTAACCATACAACGGAAACTGTACACTTCGGAGTCTTTACCACACAATGGTAACTCTACACTTCACAATGGTTACCACACAATAAAAACTGAACACTTCACAATGGTTACACATAATGGGAACTGTACACTTTCCAATGGTTACCACACAATGGGAACTGTACCCTTCACAATGGTTCCCATACAATGATAACTGTACACTTCATCATGGTTACCACACAATGGGAACTGTACACCTCACAATGGTTCCAACTCAATGGTAACTGTACACTTTACAACGGTTACTACCACACAATGGGAATTGTACACTTCACAATGGTTACCACACAATGGTAACTGTACACTTCAAAATGGTCACCACACAATGGGAACTTTACACTTCTCATTGGTTACCACACAATGGGAACTGTACACTTCATAATGGTTATGACACAATTGTACGTGTACACTATGCAGTGGTTACCACACAATGAGAACTTTACACGTCACAATGGTTACCACACAATAGTAACTGTGCATTTCAAAATGGTCACCACACAATGGGAACTGTCCACTTCGCAATGGTTATCGCACAATGGGAACTGCACACTTCACAGGTGTTACAACACAATGGAAACTTTACACTTCTCAATGGTTAGCACACAATGGTAACTGTACCCTTCATAATGTTACCACACAATGGGAACTGTACACTTCACAACGTTGACCACACAATGGTAACTGTACACTTCACTATGATTACCACACAATCGCAACTTTACCCTTCGCAATGGTCACCACAGAATGAGAACTGTGCACTTCGCAATGGTTCCCACACAATGGGAACTGTACGCTTCACAATGGTTACCACACTATGGTAACTGCACACTTTGCAGCGGTTACCACACAATGGGAACTGTACACTTCTAAACTGTTACCTCACAATGGGAACTGTACACTTCACAATGGTTACCACAGAATGGGAACTGTACACTTCGCAATGGATACCACACAATGGGAACTGTACACTTCGCAATGCTTCCCACACAATGGTAACTGTACACTTCACAGTGGTTACAACACAATGGTAACTGTACACTTCACAATGGTTACACACAATGTAAACTCTACACTTCACAATGGTTACCACACAATGGAAACTGTACACTTCGCAATGGATACCACACAATAAGAACTCTACACTTCGCAGCATTTACCACACAATGGAAACCGTACACTTTACAGTTGTTACCACACAATGAGAACCGTAAACTTTACAATGGTTACACACGATGCTGATTGTACACTTAAAAATGGTTACCACACAATGGTAACTGTACACTTCACAGTGGTTACCTCTCAATGGAAACTCTACACCTCACAATGGTTACCACACAATGGGAACTGTACACTTCACAGTGGTTACCACACAATGGTAACTCTACACTTCACAATGGTTACCACACAATGGGAACTGTGCACGTCACAATGGTTACACACAATGAGAGCTCTACACTTCACAATTGTTCCCACATAATGGGAACTGTGCACACCACAGCAGTTACCACACAGTCGTAAGTGTACACTTCACAATGCTTACACACAATAAGAGCTCTACACTTCACAATAGTTCCCACATAATCGGAACTGTACACTTCACTATGGTTACCACACGGTGGGAACTGTACACTTTACAGCAGTTACCACACCATAGAAACTGGGCATTTCACAATGGTTACCACACAGTAATAACTGTACACTTCACAATGGTTATCAGACAATGGAAACTGTACCCTTCACAATAGTTACCACACAAGGAAAACTGTACACTTCACAATGGTTACACACTATGAGAACTGTAGGCTTCACAATGGTTACCACACAATGGGAACTTTACACTTCACAATGCTTATGACACAATGGAAACTTTACACTTCACAATGGTTCCCACACAATGGTAAATGTACAGTTTACAATGGTTACGGACAATGGGAAAAGTGCACTTCACGATGGTTACCACACAATTGGAACTTTACACTTCACAATGGTTACAAACAAAGGAAACTGTACACTTCACAATGGTTAAAACACAATGATAACTGTACACTTCACAACGGTTACCACACAATGGAAACTGTACACTTTGCAGTGGTTAGCTCACAATGGAAACTCTACACTTCACAATGGTTACCACACAATGGGATCTGTACACTTTGCAGCGGTCACCACACAATGGTAACTTTACTTTTCACAATGGTTACACACTATGGGAACTGTACACTTTACAATGGGTACCACACAATGGTGACTGTACACATCACAATGGTTACACACAAGGGGAGCTCTACACTTCAGAATGGTTACAACACAATGAAATCTGGACACTTCACTATGGTTAAACACAATGGGAACTGTACACTTCACAATGGTTACACACAATGGTAAATCTACATTTCTCAGCGGTCACCCCATAAACGAAACTGCACACTTCACCGTGGTTACCACAAAACAGGAACTGTACACTTCACAATGATTACACACAAATGGAACTGTACACTTCACAATAGTTACCACACAATGGGAAATGTACAATTCACAATTTTTACCACATCATGGGAACTGTACACTTGACAATGGTTACCACACAATGGGAATGGTACACTTCACAATGGTTACCACACCGTTGGAACTCTACACTTCACAGCGGTTACCACACAATGGGACCTGTACACTTCACAGCGGTTACCACACAATGGGAACTGTACACGTCACAATAGTTACCACACAATAAAAATTGTACGCTTCACAATGCTTACACACAATGGAAACTGTACACTTCACCATCGTTACCACACAATCGGAACTGTAAACCTTACAATGGTTTCCAAACAATAATAACTGTACACTTCACAATGGTTACCACGCAATGGGAACTGTACACTTTACAATGGTTTCCACAAAATGGTAAATGTACACTTCACAATGCTTACCACACAATGGGAACTGTACACATCACAATGGTTACTTGACGATGGTAACTGTACACTTGACAATGGTTACTAAAAATGGAAACTCTAAAATTGACAATGGTTACCACACAATGGTAACTGAACCCTTCACAGTGGTTACCACACAATAATAACTGTACACTTCACAATGGTTACCACACAATGGTAACTGCACTCTTCACAGTGGTTACCACACAATGGTAACTGTACACTCTACAATGGTAACCATACAACGGAAACTGTACACTTCGGAGTCTTTACCACACAATGGTAACTCTACACTTCACAATGGTTACCACACAATAAAAACTGAACACTTCACAATGGTTACACATAATGGGAACTGTACACTTTCCAATGGTTACCACACAATGGGAACTGTACCCTTCACAATGGTTCCCATACAATGATAACTGTACACTTCATCATGGTTACCACACAATGGGAACTGTACACCTCACAATGGTTCCAACTCAATGGTAACTGTACACTTTACAACGGTTACTACCACACAATGGGAATTGTACACTTCACAATGGTTACCACACAATGGTAACTGTACACTTCAAAATGGTCACCACACAATGGGAACTTTACACTTCTCATTGGTTACCACACAATGGGAACTGTACACTTCATAATGGTTATGACACAATTGTACGTGTACACTATGCAGTGGTTACCACACAATGAGAACTTTACACGTCACAATGGTTACCACACAATAGTAACTGTGCATTTCAAAATGGTCACCACACAATGGGAACTGTCCACTTCGCAATGGTTATCGCACAATGGGAACTGCACACTTCACAGGTGTTACAACACAATGGAAACTTTACACTTCTCAATGGTTAGCACACAATGGTAACTGTACCCTTCATAATGTTACCACACAATGGGAACTGTACACTTCACAACGTTGACCACACAATGGTAACTGTACACTTCACTATGATTACCACACAATCGCAACTTTACCCTTCGCAATGGTCACCACAGAATGAGAACTGTGCACTTCGCAATGGTTCCCACACAATGGGAACTGTACGCTTCACAATGGTTACCACACTATGGTAACTGCACACTTTGCAGCGGTTACCACACAATGGGAACTGTACACTTCTAAACTGTTACCTCACAATGGGAACTGTACACTTCACAATGGTTACCACAGAATGGGAACTGTACACTTCGCAATGGATACCACACAATGGGAACTGTACACTTCGCAATGCTTCCCACACAATGGTAACTGTACACTTCACAGTGGTTACAACACAATGGTAACTGTACACTTCACAATGGTTACACACAATGTAAACTCTACACTTCACAATGGTTACCACACAATGGAAACTGTACACTTCGCAATGGATACCACACAATAAGAACTCTACACTTCGCAGCATTTACCACACAATGGAAACCGTACACTTTACAGTTGTTACCACACAATGAGAACCGTAAACTTTACAATGGTTACACACGATGCTGATTGTACACTTAAAAATGGTTACCACACAATGGTAAGTGTACACTTCACAGTGGTTACCTCTCAATGGAAACTCTACACCTCACAATGGTTACCACACAATGGGAACTGTACACTTCACAGTGGTTACCACACAATGGTAACTCTACACTTCACAATGGTTACCACACAATGGGAACTGTGCACGTCACAATGGTTACACACAATGAGAGCTCTACACTTCACAATTGTTCCCATATAATGGGAACTGTGCACACCACAGCAGTTACCACACAGTCGTAACTGTACACTTCACAATGCTTACACACAATAAGAGCTCTACACTTCACAATAGTTCCCACATAATCGGAACTGTACACTTCACTATGGTTACCACACGGTGGGAACTGTACACTTTACAGCAGTTACCACACCATAGAAACTGGGCATTTCACAATGGTTACCACACAGTAATAACTGTACACTTCACAATGGTTATCAGACAATGGAAACTGTACCCTTCACAATAGTTACCACACAAGGAAAACTGTACACTTCACAATGGTTACACACTATGAGAACTGTAGGCTTCACAATGGTTACCACACAATGGGAACTTTACACTTCACAATGCTTATGACACAATGGAAACTTTACACTTCACAATGGTTCCCACACAATGGTAAATGTACAGTTTACAATGGTTACGGACAATGGCAAAAGTGCACTTCACGATGGTTACCACACAATTGGAACTTTACACTTCACAATGGTTACAAACAAAGGAAACTGTACACTTCACAATGGTTAAAACACAATGATAACTGTACACTTCACAACGGTTACCACACAATGGAAACTGTACACTTTGCAGTGGTTAGCTCACAATGGAAACTCTACACTTCACAATGGTTACCACACAATGGGATCTGTACACTTTGCAGCGGTCACCACACAATGGTAACTTTACTTTTCACAATGGTTACACACTATGGGAACTGTACACTTTACAATGGGTACCACACAATGGTGACTGTACACATCACAATGGTTACACACAAGGGGAGCTCTACACTTCAGAATGGTTACAACACAATGAAATCTGGACACTTCACTATGGTTAAACACAATGGGAACTGTACACTTCACAATGGTTACACACAATGGTAAATCTACATTTCTCAGCGGTCACCCCATAAACGAAACTGCACACTTCACCGTGGTTACCACAAAACAGGAACTGTACACTTCACAATGATTACACACAAATGGAACTGTACACTTCACAATAGTTACCACACAATGGGAAATGTACAATTCACAATTTTTACCACATCATGGGAACTGTACACTTGACAATGGTTACCACACAATGGGAATGGTACACTTCACAATGGTTACCACACCGTTGGAACTCTACACTTCACAGCGGTTACCACACAATGGGAACTGTACACTTCACAGCGGTTACCACACAATGGGAACTGTACACGTCACAATAGTTACCACACAATAAAAATTGTACGCTTCACAATGCTTACACACAATGGAAACTGTACACTTCACCGTTACCACACAATCGGAACTGTAAACCTTACAATGGTTTCCAAACAATAATAACTGTACACTTCACAATGGTTACCACGCAATGGGAACTGTACACTTTACAATGGTTTCCACAAAATGGTAAATGTACACTTCACAATGCTTACCACACAATGGGAACTGTACACATCACAATGGTTACTTGACGATGGTAACTGTACACTTGACAATGGTTACTAAAAATGGAAACTCTAAAATTGACAATGGTTACCACACAATGGTAACTGAACCCTTCACAGTGGTTACCACACAATAATAACTGTACACTTCACAATGGTTACCACACAATGGTAACTGCACTCTTCACAGTGGTTACCACACAATGGTAACTGTACACTTTACAATGGTAACCATACAACGGAAACTGTACACTTCGGAGTCTTTACCACACAATGGTAACTCTACACTTCACAATGGTTACCACACAATAAAAACTGAACACTTCACAATGGTTACACATAATGGGAACTGTACACTTTCCAATGGTTACCACACAATGGGAACTGTACCCTTCACAATGGTTCCCATACAATGATAACTGTACACTTCATCATGGTTACCACACAATGGGAACTGTACACCTCACAATGGTTCCAACTCAATGGTAACTGTACACTTTACAACGGTTACTACCACACAATGGGAATTGTACACTTCACAATGGTTACCACACAATGGTAACTGTACACTTCAAAATGGTCACCACACAATGGGAACTTTACACTTCTCATTGGTTACCACACAATGGGAACTGTACACTTCATAATGGTTATGACACAATTGTACGTGTACACTATGCAGTGGTTACCACACAATGAGAACTTTACACGTCACAATGGTTACCACACAATAGTAACTGTGCATTTCAAAATGGTCACCACACAATGGGAACTGTCCACTTCGCAATGGTTATCGCACAATGGGAACTGCACACTTCACAGGTGTTACAACACAATGGAAACTTTACACTTCTCAATGGTTAGCACACAATGGTAACTGTACCCTTCATAATGTTACCACACAATGGGAACTGTACACTTCACAACGTTGACCACACAATGGTAACTGTACACTTCACTATGATTACCACACAATCGCAACTTTACCCTTCGCAATGGTCACCACAGAATGAGAACTGTGCACTTCGCAATGGTTCCCACACAATGGGAACTGTACGCTTCACAATGGTTACCACACTATGGTAACTGCACACTTTGCAGCGGTTACCACACAATGGGAACTGTACACTTCTAAACTGTTACCTCACAATGGGAACTGTACACTTCACAATGGTTACCACAGAATGGGAACTGTACACTTCGCAATGGATACCACACAATGGGAACTGTACACTTCGCAATGCTTCCCACACAATGGTAACTGTACACTTCACAGTGGTTACAACACAATGGTAACTGTACACTTCACAATGGTTACACACAATGTAAACTCTACACTTCACAATGGTTACCACACAATGGAAACTGTACACTTCGCAATGGATACCACACAATAAGAACTCTACACTTCGGAGCATTTACCACACAATGGAAACCGTACACTTTACAGTTGTTACCACACAATGAGAACCGTAAACTTTACAATGGTTACACACGATGGTGATTGTACACTTAAAAATGGTTACCACACAATGGTAACTGTACACTTCACAGTGGTTACCTCTCAATGGAAACTCTACACCTCACAATGGTTACCACACAATGGGAACTGTACACTTCACAGTGGTTACCACACAATGGTAACTCTACACTTCACAATGGTTACCACACAATGGGAACTGTGCACGTCACAATGGTTACACACAATGAGAGCTCTACACTTCACAATTGTTCCCACATAATGGGAACTGTGCACACCACAGCAGTTACCACACAGTCGTAAGTGTACACTTCACAATGGTTACACACAATAAAAGCTCTACACTTCACAATAGTTCCCACATAATCGGAACTGTACACTTCACTATGGTTACCACACAGTGGGAACTGTACACTTTACAGCAGTTACCACACCATAGAAACTGGGCATTTCACAATGGTTACCACACAGTAATAACTGTACACTTCACAATGGTTATCAGACAATGGAAACTGTACCCTTCACAATAGTTACCACACAAGGAAAACTGTACACTTCACAATGGTTACACACTATGAGAACTGTAGGCTTCACAATGGTTACCACACAATGGGAACTTTACACTTCACAATGCTTATGACACAATGGAATCTTTACACTTCACAATGGTTCCCACACAATGGTAAATGTACAGTTTACAATGGTTACGGACAATGGCAAAAGTGCACTTCACGATGGTTACCACACAATTGGAACTTTACACTTCACAATGGTTACAAACAAAGGAAACTGTACACTTCACAATGGTTAAAACACAATGATAACTGTACACTTCACAACGGTTACCACACAATGGAAACTGTACACTTTGCAGTGGTTAGCTCACAATGGAAACTCTACTCTTCACAATGGTTACCACACAAAGGGATCTGTACACTTTGCAGCGGTCACCACACAATGGTAACTTTACTTTTCACAATGGTTACACACTATGGGAACTGTACACTTTACAATGGGTACCACACAATTGTGACTGTACACATCACAATGGTTACACACAAGGGGAGCTCTACACTTCAGAATGGTTACAACACAATGAAATCTGTACACTTCACTATGGTTAAACACAATGGGAACTGTACACTTCACAATGGTTACACACAATGGTAAATCTACATTTCTCCGCGGTCACCCCGAAAACGAAACTGCACACTTCAGAATGGTTACCACAAAACAGGAACTGTACACTTCACAATGATTACACACAAATGGAACTGTACACTTCACAATTGTTACCACACAATGGGAAATGTACAATTCACAATTTTTACCACATCATGGGAACTGTACACTTGACAATGGTTACCACACAATGGGAATGGTACACTTCACAATGGTTACCACACCGTTGGAACTCTACACTTCACAGCGGTTACCACACAATGGGAACTGTACACTTCACAGCGGTTACCACACAATGGGAACTGTACACGTCACAATAGTTACCACACAATAAAAATTGTACGCTTCACAATGCTTACACACAATGGAAACTGTACACTTCACCATCGTTACCACACAATCGGAACTGTAAACCTTACAATGGTTTTCAAACAATAATAACTGTACACTTCACAATGGTTACCACGCAATGGGAACTGTACACTTTACAATGGTTTCCACAAAATGGTAAATGTACCCTTCACAATGCTTACCACACAATGGGAACTGCACACATCACAATGGTTACTTGACGATGGTAACTGTACACTTGACAATGGTTACTAAAAATGGAAACTCTAAAATTGACAATGGTTACCACACAATGGTAACTGTACCCGTCACAGTGGTTACCACACAATAATAACTGTACACTTCACAATGGTTACCACACAATGGTAACTGCACTCTTCACAGTGGTTACCACACAATGGTAACTGTACACTTTACAATGGTAACCATACAACGGAAACTGTACACTTCGGAGTCTTTACCACACAATGGTAACTCTACACTTCACAATGGTTACCACACAATAAAAGCTGAACACTTCACAATGGTTACACATAATGGGAACTGTACACTTTCCAATGGTTACCACACAATGGGAACTGTACCCTTCACAATGGTTCCCATACAATGATAACTGTACACTTCATCATGGTTACCACACAATGGGAACTGTACACCTCACAATGGTTCCAACTCAATGGTAACTGTACACTTTACAACGGTTACTACCACACAATGGGAATTGTACACTTCACAATGGTTACCACACAATGGTAACTGTACACTTCAAAATGGTCACCACACAATGGGAACTTTACACTTCTCATTGGTTACCACACAATGGGAACTGTACACTTCATAATGGTTATGACACAATTGTACGTGTACACTATGCAGTGGTTACCACACAATGAGAACTTTACACGTCACAATGGTTACCACACAATAGTAACTGTGCATTTCAAAATGGTCACCACACAATGGGAACTGTCCACTTCGCAATGGTTATCGCACAATGGGAACTGCACACTTCACAGGTGTTACAACACAATGGAAACTTTACACTTCTCAATGGTTAGCACACAATGGTAACTGTACCCTTCATAATGTTACCACACAATGGGAACTGTACACTTCACAACGTTGACCACACAATGGTAACTGTACACTTCACTATGATTACCACACAATCGCAACTTTACCCTTCGCAATGGTCACCACAGAATGAGAACTGTGCACTTCGCAATGGTTCCCACACAATGGGAACTGTACGCTTCACAATGGTTACCACACTATGGTAACTGCACACTTTGCAGCGGTTACCACACAATGGGAACTGTACACTTCTAAACTGTTACCTCACAATGGGAACTGTACACTTCACAATGGTTACCACAGAATGGGAACTGTACACTTCGCAATGGATACCACACAATGGGAACTGTACACTTCGCAATGCTTCCCACACAATGGTAACTGTACACTTCACAGTGGTTACAACACAATGGTAACTGTACACTTCACAATGGTTACACACAATGTCAACTCTACACTTCACAATGGTTACCACACAATGGAAACTGTACACTTCGCAATGGATACCACACAATAAGAACTCTACACTTCGCAGCATTTACCACACAATGGAAACCGTACACTTTACAGTTGTTACCACACAATGAGAACCGTAAACTTTACAATGGTTACACACGATGCTGATTGTACACTTAAAAATGGTTACCACACAATGGTAACTGTACACTTCACAGTGGTTACCTCTCAATGGAAACTCTACACCTCACAATGGTTACCACACAATGGGAACTGTACACTTCACAGTGGTTACCACACAATGGTAACTCTACACTTCACAATGGTTACCACACAATGGGAACTGTGCACGTCACAATGGTTACACACAATGAGAGCTCTACACTTCACAATTGTTCCCACATAATGGGAACTGTGCACACCACAGCAGTTACCACACAGTCGTAAGTGTACACTTCACAATGCTTACACACAATAAGAGCTCTACACTTCACAATAGTTCCCACATAATCGGAACTGTACACTTCACTATGGTTACCACACGGTGGGAACTGTACACTTTACAGCAGTTACCACACCATAGAAACTGGGCATTTCACAATGGTTACCACACAGTAATAACTGTACACTTCACAATGGTTATCAGACAATGGAAACTGTACCCTTCACAATAGTTACCACACAATGAAAACTGTACACTTCACAATGGTTACACACTATGAGAACTGTAGGCTTCACAATGGTTACCACACAATGGGAACTTTACACTTCACAATGCTTATGACACAATGGAAACTTTACACTTCACAATGGTTCCCACACAATGGTAAATGTACAGTTTACAATGGTTACGGACAATGGCAAAAGTGCACTTCACGATGGTTACCACACAATTGGAACTTTACACTTCACAATGGTTACAAACAAAGGAAACTGTACACTTCACAATGGTTAAAACACAATGATAACTGTACACTTCACAACGGTTACCACACAATGGAAAGTGTACACTTTGCAGTGGTTAGCTCACAATGGAAACTCTACACTTCACAATGGTTACCACACAATGGGATCTGTACACTTTGCAGCGGTCACCACACAATGGTAACTTTACTTTTCACAATGGTTACACACTATGGGAACTGTACACTTTACAATGGGTACCACACAATGGTGACTGTACACATCACAATGGTTACACACAAGGGGAGCTCTACACTTCAGAATGGTTACAACACAATGAAATCTGGACACTTCACTATGGTTAAACACAATGGGAACTGTACACTTCACAATGGTTACACACAATGGTAAATCTACATTTCTCAGCGGTCACCCCAAAAACGAAACTGCACACTTCACCGTGGTTACCACAAAACAGGAACTGTACACTTCACAATGATTACACACAAATGGAGCTGTACACTTCACAATTGTTACCACACAATGGGAAATGTACAATTCACAATTTTTACCACATCATGGGAACTGTACACTTGACAATGGTTACCACACAATGGGAATGGTACACTTCACAATGGTTACCACACCGTTGGAACTCTACACTTCACAGCGGTTACCACACAATGGGAACTGTACACTTCACAGCGGTTACCACACAATGGGAACTGTACACGTCACAATAGTTACCACACAATAAAAATTGTACGCTTCACAATGCTTACACACAATAAAAACTGTACACTTCACCATCGTTACCACACAATCGGAACTGTAAACCTTACAATGGTTTCCAAACAATAATAACTGTACACTTCACAATGGTTACCACGCAGTGGGAACTGTACACTTTACAATGGTTTCCACAAAATGGTAAATGTACACTTCACAATGCTTACCACACAATGGGAACTGCACACATCACAATGGTTACTTGACGATGGTAACTGTACACTTGACAATGGTTACTAAAAATGGAAACTCTAAAATTGACAATGGTTACCACACAATGGTAACTGTACCCTTCACAATGGTTACCACACAATAATAACTGTACACTTCACAATGGTTACCACACAATGGTAACTGCACTCTTCACAGTGGTTACCACACAATGGTAACTGTACACTCTACAATGGTAACCATACAACGGAAACTGTACACTTCGGAGTCTTTACCACACAATGGTAACTCTACACTTCACAATGGTTACCACACAATAAAAACTGAACACTTCACAATGGTTACACATAATGGGAACTGTACACTTTCCAATGGTTACCACACAATGGGAACTGTACCCTTCACAATGGTTCCCATACAATGATAACTGTACACTTCATCATGGTTACCACACAATGGGAACTGTACACCTCACAATGGTTCCAACTCAATGGTAACTGTACACTTTACAACGGTTACTACCACACAATGGGAATTGTACACTTCACAATGGTTACCACACAATGGTAACTGTACACTTCAAAATGGTCACCACACAATGGGAACTTTACACTTCTCATTGGTTACCACACAATGGGAACTGTACACTTCATAATGGTTATGACACAATTGTACGTGTACACTATGCAGTGGTTACCACACAATGAGAACTTTACACGTCACAATGGTTACCACACAATAGTAACTGTGCATTTCAAAATGGTCACCACACAATGGGAACTGTCCACTTCGCAATGGTTATCGCACAATGGGAACTGCACACTTCACAGGTGTTACAACACAATGGAAACTTTACACTTCTCAATGGTTAGCACACAATGGTAACTGTACCCTTCATAATGTTACCACACAATGGGAACTGTACACTTCACAACGTTGACCACACAATGGTAACTGTACACTTCACTATGATTACCACACAATCGCAACTTTACCCTTCGCAATGGTCACCACAGAATGAGAACTGTGCACTTCGCAATGGTTCCCACACAATGGGAACTGTACGCTTCACAATGGTTACCACACTATGGTAACTGCACACTTTGCAGCGGTTACCACACAATGGGAACTGTACACTTCTAAACTGTTACCTCACAATGGGAACTGTACACTTCACAATGGTTACCACAGAATGGGAACTGTACACTTCGCAATGGATACCACACAATGGGAACTGTACACTTCGCAATGCTTCCCACACAATGGTAACTGTACACTTCACAGTGGTTACAACACAATGGTAACTGTACACTTCACAATGGTTACACACAATGTAAACTCTACACTTCACAATGGTTACCACACAATGGAAACTGTACACTTCGCAATGGATACCACACAATAAGAACTCTACACTTCGCAGCATTTACCACACAATGGAAACCGTACACTTTACAGTTGTTACCACACAATGAGAACCGTAAACTTTACAATGGTTACACACGATGCTGATTGTACACTTAAAAATGGTTACCACACAATGGTAACTGTACACTTCACAGTGGTTACCTCTCAATGGAAACTCTACACCTCACAATGGTTACCACACAATGGGAACTGTACACTTCACAGTGGTTACCACACAATGGTAACTCTACACTTCACAATGGTTACCACACAATGGGAACTGTGCACGTCACAATGGTTACACACAATGAGAGCTCTACACTTCACAATTGTTCCCACATAATGGGAACTGTGCACACCACAGCAGTTACCACACAGTCGTAAGTGTACACTTCACAATGCTTACACACAATAAGAGCTCTACACTTCACAATAGTTCCCACATAATCGGAACTGTACACTTCAGTATGGTTACCACACGGTGGGAACTGTACCCTTTACAGCAGTTACCACACCATAGAAACTGGGCATTTCACAATGGTTACCACACAGTAATCACTGTACACTTCACAATGGTTATCAGACAATGGAAACTGTACCCTTCACAATAGTTACCACACAATGAAAACTGTACACTTCACAATGGTTACACACTATGAGAACTGTAGGCTTCACAATGGTTACCACACAATGGGAACTTTACACTTCACAATGCTTATGACACAATGGAAACTTTACACTTCACAATGGTTCCCACACAATGGTAAATGTACAGTTTACAATGGTTACGGACAATGGCAAAAGTGCACTTCACGATGGTTACCACACAATTGGAACTTTACACTTCACAATGGTTACAAACAAAGGAAACTGTACACTTCACAATGGTTAAAACACAATGATAACTGTACACTTCACAACGGTTACCACACAATGGAAACTGTACACTTTGCAGTGGTTAGCTCACAATGGAAACTCTACACTTCACAATGGTTACCACACAAAGGGATCTGTACACTTTGCAGCGGTCACCACACAATGGTAACTTTACTTTTCACAATGGTTACACACTATGGGAACTGTACACTTTACAATGGGTACCACACAATTGTGACTGTACACATCACAATGGTTACACACAAGGAAAGCTCTACACTTCAGAATGGTTACAACATAATGAAATCTGGACACTTCACTATGGTTAAACACAATGGGAACTGTACACTTCACAATGGTTACACACAATGGTAAATCTACATTTCTCAGCGGTCACCCCAAAAACGAAACTGCACACTTCACCGTGGTTACCACAAAACAGGAACTGTACACTTCACAATGATTACACACAAATGGAACTGTACACTTCACAATTGTTACCACACAATGGGAAATGTACAATTCACAATTTTTACCACATCATGGGAACTGTACACTTGACAATGGTTACCACACAATGGGAATGGTACACTTCACAATGGTTACCACACCGTTGGAACTCTACACTTCACAGCGGTTACCACACAATGGGAACTGTACACTTCACAGCGGTTACCACACAATGGGAACTGTACACGTCACAATAGTTACCACACAATAAAAATTGTACGCTTCACAATGCTTACACACAATGGAAACTGTACACTTCACCATCGTTACCACACAATCGGAACTGTAAACCTTTCAATGGTTTCCAAACAATAATAACTGTACACTTCACAATGGTTACCACGCAATGGGAACTGTACACTTTACAATGGTTTCCACAAAATGGTAAATGTACACTTCACAATGCTTACCACACAATGGGAACTGCACACATCACAATGGTTACTTGACGATGGTAACTGTACACTTGACAATGGTTACTAAAAATGGAAACTCTAAAATTGACAATGGTTACCACACAATGGTAACTGTACCCTTCACAATGGTTACCACACAATAATAACTGTACACTTCACAATGGTTACCACACAATGGTAACTGCACTCTTCACAGTGGTTACCACACAATGGTAACTGTACACTTTACAATGGTAACCATACAACGGAAACTGTACACTTCGGAGTCTTTACCACACAATGGTAACTCTACACTTCACAATGGTTACCACACAATAAAAGCTGAACACTTCACAATGGTTACACATAATGGGAACTGTACACTTTCCAATGGTTACCACACAATGGGAACTGTACCCTTCACAATGGTTCCCATACAATGATAACTGTACACTTCATCATGGTTACCACACAATGGGAACTGTACACCTCACAATGGTTCCAACTCAATGGTAACTGTACACTTTACAACGGTTACTACCACACAATGGGAATTGTACACTTCACAATGGTTACCACACAATGGTAACTGTACACTTCAAAATGGTCACCACACAATGGGAACTTTACACTTCTCATTGGTTACCACACAATGGGAACTGTACACTTCATAATGGTTATGACACAATTGTACGTGTACACTATGCAGTGGTTACCACACAATGAGAACTTTACACGTCACAATGGTTACCACACAATAGTAACTGTGCATTTCAAAATGGTCACCACACAATGGGAACTGTCCACTTCGCAATGGTTATCGCACAATGGGAACTGCACACTTCACAGGTGTTACAACACAATGGAAACTTTACACTTCTCAATGGTTAGCACACAATGGTAACTGTACCCTTCATAATGTTACCACACAATGGGAACTGTACACTTCACAACGTTGACCACACAATGGTAACTGTACACTTCACTATGATTACCACACAATCGCAACTTTACCCTTCGCAATGGTCACCACAGAATGAGAACTGTGCACTTCGCAATGGTTCCCACACAATGGGAACTGTACGCTTCACAATGGTTACCACACTATGGTAACTGCACACTTTGCAGCGGTTACCACACAATGGGAACTGTACACTTCTAAACTGTTACCTCACAATGGGAACTGTACACTTCACAATGGTTACCACAGAATGGGAACTGTACACTTCGCAATGGATACCACACAATGGGAACTGTACACTTCGCAATGCTTCCCACACAATGGTAACTGTACACTTCACAGTGGTTACAACACAATGGTAACTGTACACTTCACAATGGTTACACACAATGTAAACTCTACACTTCACAATGGTTACCACACAATGGAAACTGTACACTTCGCAATGGATACCACACAATAAGAACTCTACACTTCGCAGCATTTACCACACAATGGAAACCGTACACTTTACAGTTGTTACCACACAATGAGAACCGTAAACTTTACAATGGTTACACACGATGCTGATTGTACACTTAAAAATGGTTACCACACAATGGTAACTGTACACTTCACAGTGGTTACCTCTCAATGGAAACTCTACACCTCACAATGGTTACCACACAATGGGAACTGTACACTTCACAGTGGTTACCACACAATGGTAACTCTACACTTCACAATGGTTACCACACAATGGGAACTGTGCACGTCACAATGGTTACACACAATGAGAGCTCTACACTTCACAATTGTTCCCACATAATGGGAACTGTGCACACCACAGCAGTTACCACACAGTCGTAAGTGTACACTTCACAATGCTTACACACAATAAGAGCTCTACACTTCACAATAGTTCCCACATAATCGGAACTGTACACTTCACTATGGTTACCACACGGTGGGAACTGTACACTTTACAGCAGTTACCACACCATAGAAACTGGGCATTTCACAATGGTTACCACACAGTAATAACTGTACACTTCACAATGGTTATCAGACAATGGAAACTGTACCCTTCACAATAGTTACCACACAATGAAAACTGTACACTTCACAATGGTTACACACTATGAGAACTGTAGGCTTCACAATGGTTACCACACAATGGGAACTTTACACTTCACAATGCTTATGACACAATGGAAACTTTACACTTCACAATGGTTCCCACACAATGGTAAATGTACAGTTTACAATGGTTACGGACAATGGCAAAAGTGCACTTCACGATGGTTACCACACAATTGGAACTTTACACTTCACAATGGTTACAAACAAAGGAAACTCTACACTTCACAATGATAACTGTACACTTCACAACGGTTACCACACAATGGAAACTGTACACTTTGCAGTGGTTAGCTCACAATGGAAACTCTACACTTCACAATGGTTACCACACAATGGGATCTGTACACTTTGCAGCGGTCACCACACAATGGTAACTTTACTTTTCACAATGGTTACACACTATGGGAACTGTACACTTTACAATGGGTACCACACAATGGTGACTGTACACATCACAATGGTTACACACAAGGGGAGCTCTACACTTCAGAATGGTTACAACACAATGAAATCTGGACACTTCACTATGGTTAAACACAATGGGAACTGTACACTTCACAATGGTTACACACAATGGTAAATCTACATTTCTCAGCGGTCACCCCGAAAACGAAACTGCACACTTCACCGTGGTTACCACAAAACAGGAACTGTACACTTCACAATGATTACACACAAATGGAACTGTACACTTCACAATTGTTACCACACAATGGGAAATGTACAATTCACAATTTTTACCACATCATGGGAACTGTACACTTGACAATGGTTACCACACAATGGGAATGGTACACTTCACAATGGTTACCACACCGTTGGAACTCTACACTTCACAGCGGTTACCACACAATGGGAACTGTACACTTCACAGCGGTTACCACACAATGGGAACTGTACACGTCACAATAGTTACCACACAATAATAATTGTACGCTTCACAATGCTTACACACAATGGAAACTGTACACTTCACCATCGTTACCACACAATCGGAACTGTAAACCTTACAATGGTTTCCTAACAATAATAACTGTACACTTCACAATGGTTACCACGCAATGGGAACTGTACACTTTACAGTGGTTTCCACAAAATGGTAAATGTATACTTCACAATGCTTACCACACAATGGGAACTGTACACATCACAATGGTTACTTGACGATGGTAACTGTACACTTGACAATGGTTACTAAAAATGGAAACTCTAAAATTGACAATGGTTACCACACAATGGTAACTGTACCCTTCACAATGGTTACCACACAATAATAACTGTACACTTCACAATGGTTACCACACAATGGTAACTGCACTCTTCACAGTGGTTACCACACAATGGTAACTGTACACTTTACAATGGTAACCATACAACGGAAACTGTACACTTCGGAGTCTTTACCACACAATGGTAACTCTACACTTCACAATGGTTACCACACAATAAAAACTGAACACTTCACAATGGTTACACATAATGGGAACTGTACACTTTCCAATGGTTACCACACAATGGGAACTGTACCCTTCACAATGGTTCCCATACAATGATAACTGTACACTTCATCATGGTTACCACACAATGGGAACTGTACACCTCACAATGGTTCCAACTCAATGGTAACTGTACACTTTACAACGGTTACTACCACACAATGGGAATTGTACACTTCACAATGGTTACCACACAATGGTAACTGTACACTTCAAAATGGTCACCACACAATGGGAACTTTACACTTCTCATTGGTTACCACACAATGGGAACTGTACACTTCATAATGGTTATGACACAATTGTACGTGTACACTATGCAGTGGTTACCACACAATGAGAACTTTACACGTCACAATGGTTACCACACAATAGTAACTGTGCATTTCAAAATGGTCACCACACAATGGGAACTGTCCACTTCGCAATGGTTATCGCACAATGGGAACTGCACACTTCACAGGTGTTACAACACAATGGAAACTTTACACTTCTCAATGGTTAGCACACAATGGTAACTGTACCCTTCATAATGTTACCACACAATGGGAACTGTACACTTCACAACGTTGACCACACAATGGTAACTGTACACTTCACTATGATTACCACACAATCGCAACTTTACCCTTCGCAATGGTCACCACAGAATGAGAACTGTGCACTTCGCAATGGTTCCCACACAATGGGAACTGTACGCTTCACAATGGTTACCACACTATGGTAACTGCACACTTTGCAGCGGTTACCACACAATGGGAACTGTACACTTCTAAACTGTTACCTCACAATGGGAACTGTACACTTCACAATGGTTACCACAGAATGGGAACTGTACACTTCGCAATGGATACCACACAATGGGAACTGTACACTTCGCAATGCTTCCCACACAATGGTAACTGTACACTTCACAGTGGTTACAACACAATGGTAACTGTACACTTCACAATGGTTACACACAATGTAAACTCTACACTTCACAATGGTTACCACACAATGGAAACTGTACACTTCGCAATGGATACCACACAATAAGAACTCTACACTTCGCAGCATTTACCACACAATGGAAACCGTACACTTTACAGTTGTTACCACACAATGAGAACCGTAAACTTTACAATGGTTACACACGATGCTGATTGTACACTTAAAAATGGTTACCACACAATGGTAACTGTACACTTCACAGTGGTTACCTCTCAATGGAAACTCTACACCTCACAATGGTTACCACACAATGGGAACTGTACACTTCACAGTGGTTACCACACAATGGTAACTCTACACTTCACAATGGTTACCACACAATGGGAACTGTGCACGTCACAATGGTTACACACAATGAGAGCTCTACACTTCACAATTGTTCCCACATAATGGGAACTGTGCACACCACAGCAGTTACCACACAGTCGTAAGTGTACACTTCACAATGCTTACACACAATAAGAGCTCTACACTTCACAATAGTTCCCACATAATCGGAACTGTACACTTCACTATGGTTACCACACGGTGGGAACTGTACACTTTACAGCAGTTACCACACCATAGAAACTGGGCATTTCACAATGGTTACCACACAGTAATAACTGTACACTTCACAATGGTTATCAGACAATGGAAACTGTACCCTTCACAATAGTTACCACACAATGAAAACTGTACACTTCACAATGGTTACACACTATGAGAACTGTAGGCTTCACAATGGTTACCACACAATGGGAACTTTACACTTCACAATGCTTATGACACAATGGAAACTTTACACTTCACAATGGTTCCCACACAATGGTAAATGTACAGTTTACAATGGTTACGGACAATGGCAAAAGTGCACTTCACGATGGTTACCACACAATTGGAACTTTACACTTCACAATGGTTACAAACAAAGGAAACTCTACACTTCACAATGATAACTGTACACTTCACAACGGTTACCACACAATGGAAACTGTACACTTTGCAGTGGTTAGCTCACAATGGAAACTCTACACTTCACAATGGTTACCACACAATGGGATCTGTACACTTTGCAGCGGTCACCACACAATGGTAACTTTACTTTTCACAATGGTTACACACTATGGGAACTGTACACTTTACAATGGGTACCACACAATGGTGACTGTACACATCACAATGGTTACACACAAGGGGAGCTCTACACTTCAGAATGGTTACAACACAATGAAATCTGGACACTTCACTATGGTTAAACACAATGGGAACTGTACACTTCACAATGGTTACACACAATGGTAAATCTACATTTCTCAGCGGTCACCCCAAAAACGAAACTGCACACTTCACCGTGGTTACCACAAAACAGGAACTGTACACTTCACAATGATTACACACAAATGGAACTGTACACTTCACAATTGTTACCACACAATGGGAAATGTACAATTCACAATTTTTACCACATCATGGGAACTGTACACTTGACAATGGTTACCACACAATGGGAATGGTACACTTCACAATGGTTACCACACCGTTGGAACTCTACACTTCACAGCGGTTACCACACAATGGGAACTGTACACTTCACAGCGGTTACCACACAATGGGAACTGTACACGTCACAATAGTTACCACACAATAAAAACTGTACGCTTCACAATGCTTACACACAATGGAAACTGTACACTTCACCATCGTTACCACACAATCGGAACTGTAAACCTTACAATGGTTTCCAAACAATAATAACTGTACACTTCACAATGGTTACCACGCAATGGGAACTGTACACTTTACAATGGTTTCCACAAAATGGTAAATGTACACTTCACAATGCTTACCACACAATGGGAACTGCACACATCACAATGGTTACTTGACGATGGTAACTGTACACTTGACAATGGTTACTAAAAATGGAAACTCTAAAATTGACAATGGTTACCACACAATGGTAACTGTACCCTTCACAATGGTTACCACACAATAATAACTGTACACTTCACAATGGTTACCACACAATGGTAACTGCACTCTTCACAGTGGTTACCACACAATGGTAACTGTACACTCTACAATGGTAACCATACAACGGAAACTGTACACTTCGGAGTCTTTACCACACAATGGTAACTCTACACTTCACAATGGTTACCACACAATAAAAACTGAACACTTCACAATGGTTACACATAATGGGAACTGTACACTTTCCAATGGTTACCACACAATGGGAACTGTACCCTTCACAATGGTTCCCATACAATGATAACTGTACACTTCATCATGGTTACCACACAATGGGAACTGTACACCTCACAATGGTTCCAACTCAATGGTAACTGTACACTTTACAACGGTTACTACCACACAATGGGAATTGTACACTTCACAATGGTTACCACACAATGGTAACTGTACACTTCAAAATGGTCACCACACAATGGGAACTTTACACTTCTCATTGGTTACCACACAATGGGAACTGTACACTTCATAATGGTTATGACACAATTGTACGTGTACACTATGCAGTGGTTACCACACAATGAGAACTTTACACGTCACAATGGTTACCACACAATAGTAACTGTGCATTTCAAAATGGTCACCACACAATGGGAACTGTCCACTTCGCAATGGTTATCGCACAATGGGAACTGCACACTTCACAGGTGTTACAACACAATGGAAACTTTACACTTCTCAATGGTTAGCACACAATGGTAACTGTACCCTTCATAATGTTACCACACAATGGGAACTGTACACTTCACAACGTTGACCACACAATGGTAACTGTACACTTCACTATGATTACCACACAATCGCAACTTTACCCTTCGCAATGGTCACCACAGAATGAGAACTGTGCACTTCGCAATGGTTCCCACACAATGGGAACTGTACGCTTCACAATGGTTACCACACTATGGTAACTGCACACTTTGCAGCGGTTACCACACAATGGGAACTGTACACTTCTAAACTGTTACCTCACAATGGGAACTGTACACTTCACAATGGTTACCACAGAATGGGAACTGTACACTTCGCAATGGATACCACACAATGGGAACTGTACACTTCGCAATGCTTCCCACACAATGGTAACTGTACACTTCACAGTGGTTACAACACAATGGTAACTGTACACTTCACAATGGTTACACACAATGTAAACTCTACACTTCACAATGGTTACCACACAATGGAAACTGTACACTTCGCAATGGATACCACACAATAAGAACTCTACACTTCGCAGCATTTACCACACAATGGAAACCGTACACTTTACAGTTGTTACCACACAATGAGAACCGTAAACTTTACAATGGTTACACACGATGCTGATTGTACACTTAAAAATGGTTACCACACAATGGTAACTGTACACTTCACAGTGGTTACCTCTCAATGGAAACTCTACACCTCACAATGGTTACCACACAATGGGAACTGTACACTTCACAGTGGTTACCACACAATGGTAACTCTACACTTCACAATGGTTACCACACAATGGGAACTGTGCACATCACAATGGTTACACACAATGAGAGCTCTACACTTCACAATTGTTCCCACATAATGGGAACTGTGCACACCACAGCAGTTACCACACAGTCGTAAGTGTACACTTCACAATGCTTACACACAATAAGAGCTCTACACTTCACAATAGTTCCCACATAATCGGAACTGTACACTTCACTATGGTTACCACACGGTGGGAACTGTACACTTTACAGCAGTTACCACACCATAGAAACTGGGCATTTCACAATGGTTACCACACAGTAATAACTGTACACTTCACAATGGTTATCAGACAATGGAAACTGTACCCTTCACAATAGTTACCACACAATGAAAACTGTACACTTCACAATGGTTACACACTATGAGAACTGTAGGCTTCACAATGGTTACCACACAATGGGAACTTTACACTTCACAATGCTTATGACACAATGGAAACTTTACACTTCACAATGGTTCCCACACAATGGTAAACGTACAGTTTACAATGGTTACGGACAATGGGAAAAGTGCACTTCACGATGGTTACCACACAATTGGAACTTTACACTTCACAATGGTTACAAACAAAGGAAACTGTACACTTCACAATGGTTAAAACACAATGATAACTGTACACTTCACAACGGTTACCACACAATGGAAACTGTACACTTTGCAGTGGTTAGCTCACAATGGAAACTCTACACTTCACAATGGTTACCACACAAAGGGATCTGTACACTTTGCAGCGGTCACCACACAATGGTAACTTTACTTTTCACAATGGTTACACACTATGGGAACTGTACACTTTACAATGGGTACCACACAATGGTGACTGTACACATCACAATGGTTACACACAAGGGGAGCTCTACACTTCAGAATGGTTACAACACAATGAAATCTGTACACTTCACTATGGTTAAACACAATGGGAACTGTACACTTCACAATGGTTACACACAATGGTAAATCTACATTTCTCCGCGGTCACCCCGAAAACGAAACTGCACACTTCAGAATGGTTACCACAAAACAGGAACTGTACACTTCACAATGATTACACACAAATGGAACTGTACACTTCACAATTGTTACCACACAATGGGAAATGTACAATTCACAATTTTTACCACATCATGGGAACTGTACACTTGACAATGGTTACCACACAATGGGAATGGTACACTTCACAATGGTTACCACACAGTTGGAACTCTACACTTCACAGCGGTTACCACACAATGGGAACTGTACACTTCACAGTGGTTACCACACAATGGGAACTGTACACGTCACAATAGTTACCACACAATAAATACTGTACGCTTCACAATGCTTACACACAATGGAAACTGTACACTTCACCATCGTTACCACACAATCGGAACTGTATACCTTACAATGGTTTCCAAACAATAATAACTGTACACTTCACAATGGTTACCACGCAATGGGAACTGTACACTTTACAATGGTTTCCACAAAATGGTAAATGTACACTTCACAATGCTTACCACACAATGGGAACTGCATACATCACAATGGTTACTTGACGATGGTAACTGTACACTTGACAATGGTTACTAAAAATGGAAACTCTAAAATTGACAATGGTTACCACACAATGGTAACTGTACCCTTCACAATGGTTACCACACAATAATAACTGTACACTTCACAATGGTTACCACACAATGGTAACTGCACTCTTCACAGTGGTTACCACACAATGGTAACTGTACACTCTACAATGGTAAAAATACAACGGAAACTGTACACTTCGGAGTCTTTACCACACAATGGTAACTCTACACTTCACAATGGTTACCACACAATAAAAACTGAACACTTCACAATGGTTACACATAATGGGAACTGTACACTTTCCAATGGTTACCACACAATGGGAACTGTACCCTTCACAATGGTTCCCATACAATGATAACTGTACACTTCATCATGGTTACCACACAATGGGAACTGTACACCTCACAATGGTTCCAACTCAATGGTAACTGTACACTTTACAACGGTTACTACCACACAATGGGAATTGTACACTTCACAATGGTTACCACACAATGGTAACCTTACACTTCAAAATGGTCACCACACAATGGGAACTTTACACTTCTCATTGGTTACCACACAATGGGAACTGTACACTTCATAATGGTTATGACACAATTGTACGTGTACACTATGCAGTGGTTACCACACAATGAGAACTTTACACGTCACAATGGTTACCACACAATAGTAACTGTGCATTTCAAAATGGTCACCACACAATGGGAACTGTCCACTTCGCAATGGTTATCGCACAATGGGAACTGCACACTTCACAGGTGTTACAACACAATGGAAACTTTACACTTCTCAATGGTTAGCACACAATGGTAACTGTACCCTTCATAATGTTACCACACAATGGGAACTGTACACTTCACAACGTTGACCACACAATGGTAACTGTACACTTCACTATGATTACCACACAATCGCAACTTTACCCTTCGCAATGGTCACCACAGAATGAGAACTGTGCACTTCGCAATGGTTCCCACACAATGGGAACTGTACGCTTCACAATGGTTACCACACTATGGTAACTGCACACTTTGCAGCGGTTACCACACAATGGGAACTGTACACTTCTAAACTGTTACCTCACAATGGGAACTGTACACTTCACAATGGTTACCACAGAATGGGAACTGTACACTTCGCAATGGATACCACACAATGGGAACTGTACACTTCGCAATGCTTCCCACACAATGGTAACTGTACACTTCACAGTGGTTACAACACAATGGTAACTGTACACTTCACAATGGTTACACACAATGTAAACTCTACACTTCACAATGGTTACCACACAATGGAAACTGTACACTTCGCAATGGATACCACACAATAAGAACTCTACACTTCGCAGCATTTACCACACAATGGAAACCGTACACTTTACAGTTGTTACCACACAATGAGAACCGTAAACTTTACAATGGTTACACACGATGCTGATTGTACACTTAAAAATGGTTACCACACAATGGTAACTGTACACTTCACAGTGGTTACCTCTCAATGGAAACTCTACACCTCACAATGGTTACCACACAATGGGAACTGTACACTTCACAGTGGTTACCACACAATGGTAACTCTACACTTCACAATGGTTACCACACAATGGGAACTGTGCACGTCACAATGGTTACACACAATGAGAGCTCTACACTTCACAATTGTTCCCACATAATGGGAACTGTGCACACCACAGCAGTTACCACACAGTCGTAAGTGTACACTTCACAATGCTTACACACAATAAGAGCTCTACACTTCACAATAGTTCCCACATAATCGGAACTGTACACTTCACTATGGTTACCACACGGTGGGAACTGTACACTTTACAGCAGTTACCACACCATAGAAACTGGGCATTTCACAATGGTTACCACACAGTAATAACTGTACACTTCACAATGGTTATCAGACAATGGAAACTGTACCCTTCACAATAGTTACCACACAATGAAAACTGTACACTTCACAATGGTTACACACTATGAGAACTGTAGGCTTCACAATGGTTACCACACAATGGGAACTTTACACTTCACAATGCTTATGACACAATGGAAACTTTACACTTCACAATGGTTCCCACACAATGGTAAATGTACAGTTTACAATGGTTACGGACAATGGCAAAAGTGCACTTCACGATGGTTACCACACAATTGGAACTTTACACTTCACAATGGTTACAAACAAAGGAAACTGTACACTTCACAATGGTTAAAACACAATGATAACTGTACACTTCACAACGGTTACCACACAATGGAAACTGTACACTTTGCAGTGGTTAGCTCACAATGGAAACTCTACACTTCACAATGGTTACCACACAATGGGATCTGTACACTTTGCAGCGGTCACCACACAATGGTAACTTTACTTTTCACAATGGTTACACACTATGGGAACTGTACACTTTACAATGGGTACCACACAATCGTGACTGTACACATCACAATGGTTACACACAAGGGGAGCTCTACACTTCAGAATGGTTACAACACAATGAAATCTGGACACTTCACTATGGTTAAACACAATGGGAACTGTACACTTCACAATGGTTACACACAATGGTAAATCTACATTTCTCAGCGGTCACCCCAAAAACGAAACTGCACACTTCACCGTGGTTACCACAAAACAGGAACTGTACACTTCACAATGATTACACACAAATGGAACTGTACACTTCACAATTGTTACCACACAATGGGAAATGTACAATTCACAATTTTTACCACATCATGGGAACTGTACACTTGACAATGGTTACCACACAATGGGAATGGTACACTTCACAATGGTTACCACACCGTTGGAACTCTACACTTCACAGCGGTTACCACACAATGGGAACTGTACACTTCACAGCGGTTACCACACAATGGGAACTGTACACGTCACAATAGTTACCACACAATAAAAATTGTACGCTTCACAATGCTTACACACAATGGAAACTGTACACTTCACCATCGTTACCACACAATCGGAACTGTAAACCTTACAATGGTTTCCAAACAATAATAACTGTACACTTCACAATGGTTACCACGCAGTGGGAACTGTACACTTTACAATGGTTTCCACAAAATGGTAAATGTACACTTCACAATGCTTACCACACAATGGGAACTGCACACATCACAATGGTTACTTGACGATGGTAACTGTACACTTGACAATGGTTACTAAAAATGGAAACTCTAAAATTGACAATGGTTACCACACAATGGTAACTGTACCCTTCACAATGGTTACCACACAATAATAACTGTACACTTCACAATGGTTACCACACAATGGTAACTGCACTCTTCACAGTGGTTACCACACAATGGTAACTGTACACTTTACAATGGTAACCATACAACGGAAACTGTACACTTCGGAGTCTTTACCACACAATGGTAACTCTACACTTCACAATGGTTACCACACAATAAAAACTGAACACTTCACAATGGTTACACATAATGGGAACTGTACACTTTCCAATGGTTACCACACAATGGGAACTGTACCCTTCACAATGGTTCCCATACAATGATAACTGTACACTTCATCATGGTTACCACACAATGGGAACTGTACACCTCACAATGGTTCCAACTCAATGGTAACTGTACACTTTACAACGGTTACTACCACACAATGGGAATTGTACACTTCACAATGGTTACCACACAATGGTAACTGTACACTTCAAAATGGTCACCACACAATGGGAACTTTACACTTCTCATTGGTTACCACACAATGGGAACTGTACACTTCATAATGGTTATGACACAATTGTACGTGTACACTATGCAGTGGTTACCACACAATGAGAACTTTACACGTCACAATGGTTACCACACAATAGTAACTGTGCATTTCAAAATGGTCACCACACAATGGGAACTGTCCACTTCGCAATGGTTATCGCACAATGGGAACTGCACGCTTCACAGGTGTTACAACACAATGGAAACTTTACACTTCTCAATGGTTAGCACACAATGGTAACTGTACCCTTCATAATGTTACCACACAATGGGAACTGTACACTTCACAACGTTGACCACACAGTGGTAACTGTACACTTCACTATGATTACCACACAATCGCAACTTTACCCTTCGCAATGGTCACCACAGAATGAGAACTGTGCACTTCGCAATGGTTCCCACACAATGGGAACTGTACGCTTCACAATGGTTACCACACTATGGTAACTGCACACTTTGCAGCGGTTACCACACAATGGGAACTGTACACTTCTAAACTGTTACCTCACAATGGGAACTGTACACTTCACAATGGTTACCACAGAATGGGAACTGTACACTTCGCAATGGATACCACACAATGGGAACTGTACACTTCGCAATGCTTCCCACACAATGGTAACTGTACACTTCACAGTGGTTACAACACAATGGTAACTGTACACTTCACAATGGTTACACACAATGTAAACTCTACACTTCACAATGGTTACCACACAATGGAAACTGTACACTTCGCAATGGATACCACACAATAAGAACTCTACACTTCGCAGCATTTACCACACAATGGAAACCGTACACTTTACAGTTGTTACCACACAATGAGAACCGTAAACTTTACAATGGTTACACACGATGCTGATTGTACACTTAAAAATGGTTACCACACAATGGTAACTGTACACTTCACAGTGGTTACCTCTCAATGGAAACTCTACACCTCACAATGGTTACCACACAATGGGAACTGTACACTTCACAGTGGTTACCACACAATGGTAACTCTACACTTCACAATGGTTACCACACAATGGGAACTGTGCACGTCACAATAGTTACACACAATGAGAGCTCTACACTTCACAATTGTTCCCACATAATGGGAACTGTGCACACCACAGCAGTTACCACACAGTCGTAAGTGTACACTTCACAATGCTTACACACAATAAGAGCTCTACACTTCACAATAGTTCCCACATAATCGGAACTGTACACTTCACTATGGTTACCACACGGTGCAAACTGTACACTTTACAGCAGTTACCACACCATAGAAACTGGGCATTTCACAATGGTTACCACACAGTAATAACTGTACACTTCACAATGGTTATCAGACAATGGAAACTGTACCCTTCACAATAGTTACCACACAATGAAAACTGTACACTTCACAATGGTTACACACTATGAGAACTGTAGGCTTCACAATGGTTACCACACAATGGGAACTTTACACTTCACAATGCTTATGACACAATGGAAACTTTACACTTCACAATGGTTCCCACACAATGGTAAACGTACAGTTTACAATGGTTACGGACAATGGGAAAAGTGCACTTCACGATGGTTACCACACAATTGGAACTTTACACTTCACAATGGTTACAAACAAAGGAAACTGTACACTTCACAATGGTTAAAACACAATGATAACTGTACACTTCACAACGGTTACCACACAATGGAAACTGTACACTTTGCAGTGGTTAGCTCACAATGGAAACTCTACACTTCACAATGGTTACCACACAAAGGGATCTGTACACTTTGCAGCGGTCACCACACAATGGTAACTTTACTTTTCACAATGGTTACACACTATGGGAACTGTACACTTTACAATGGGTACCACACAATGGTGACTGTACACCTCACAATGGTTACACACAAGGGGAGCTCTACACTTCAGAATGGTTACAACACAATGAAATCTGGACACTTCACTATGGTTAAACACAATGGGAACTGTACACTTCACAATGGTTACACACAATGGTAAATCTACATTTCTCCGCGGTCACCCCGAAAACGAAACTGCACACTTCAGAATGCTTACCACAAAACAGGAACTGTACACTTCACAATGATTACACACAAATGGAACTGTACACTTCACAATTGTTACCACACAATGGGAAATGTACAATTCACAATTTTTACCACATCATGGGAACTGTACACTTGACAATGGTTACCACACAATGGGAATGGTACACTTCACAATGGTTACCACACAGTTGGAACTCTACACTTCACAGCGGTTACCACACAATGGGAACTGTACACTTCACAGCGGTTACCACACAATGGTAACTGTACACGTCACAATAGTTACCACACAATAAAAACTGTACGCTTCACAATGCTTACACACAATGGAAACTGTACACTTCACCATCGTTACCACACAATCGGAACTGTAAACCTTACAATGGTTTCCAAACAATAATAACTGTACACTTCACAATGGTTACCACGCAATGGGAACTGTACACTTTACAATGGTTTCCACAAAATGGTAAATGTACACTTCACAATGCTTACCACACAATGGGAACTGTACACATCACAATAGTTACTTGACGATGGTAACTGTACACTTGACAATGGTTACTAAAAATGGAAACTCTAAAATTGACAATGGTTACCACACAATGGTAACTGTACCCTTCACAATGGTTACCACACAATAATAACTGTACACTTCACAATGGTTACCACACAATGGTAACTGCACTCTTCACAGTGGTTACCACACAATGGTAACTGTACACTCTACAATGGTAAAAATACAACGGAAACTGTACACTTCGGAGTCTTTACCACACAATGGTAACTCTACACTTCACAATGGTTACCACACAATAAAAACTGAACACTTCACAATGGTTACACATAATGGGAACTGTACACTTTCCAATGGTTACCACACAATGGGAACTGTACCCTTCACAATGGTTCCCATACAATGATAACTGTACACTTCATCATGGTTACCACACAATGGGAACTGTACACCTCACAATGGTTCCAACTCAATGGTAACTGTACACTTTACAACTGTTACTACCACACAATGGGAATTGTACACTTCACAATGGTTACCACACAATGGTAACTGTACACTTCAAAATGGTCACCACACAATGGGAACTTTACACTTCTCATTGGTTACCACACAATGGGAACTGTACACTTCATAATGGTTATGACACAATTGTACGTGTACACTATGCAGTGGTTACCACACAATGAGAACTTTACACGTCACAATGGTTACCACACAATAGTAACTGTGCATTTCAAAATGGTCACCACACAATGGGAACTGTCCACTTCGCAATGGTTATTGCACAATGGGAACTGCACACTTCACAGGTGTTACAACACAATGGAAACTTTACACTTCTCAATGGTTAGCACACAATGGTAACTGTACCCTTCATAATGTTACCACACAATGGGAACTGTACACTTCACAACGTTGACCACACAATGGTAACTGTACACTTCACTATGATTACCACACAATCGCAACTTTACCCTTCGCAATGGTCACCACAGAATGAGAACTGTGCACTTCGCAATGGTTCCCACACAATGGGAACTGTACGCTTCACAATGGTTACCACACTATGGTAACTGCACACTTTGCAGCGGTTACCACACAATGGGAACTGTACACTTCTAAACTGTTACCTCACAATGGGAACTGTACACTTCACAATGGTTACCACAGAATGGGAACTGTACACTTCGCAATGGATACCACACAATGGGAACTGTACACTTCGCAATGCTTCCCACACAATGGTAACTGTACACTTCACAGTGGTTACAACACAATGGTAACTGTACACTTCACAATGGTTACACACAATGTAAACTCTACACTTCACAATGGTTACCACACAATGGAAACTGTACACTTCGCAATGGATACCACACAATAAGAACTCTACACTTCGCAGCATTTACCACACAATGGAAACCGTACACTTTACAGTTGTTACCACACAATGAGAACCGTAAACTTTACAATGGTTACACACGATGCTGATTGTACACTTAAAAAT
This sequence comes from Callithrix jacchus, assembly GCF_049354715.1. Classification (NCBI taxonomy): domain Eukaryota; kingdom Metazoa; phylum Chordata; class Mammalia; order Primates; family Cebidae; genus Callithrix; species Callithrix jacchus. Next base: position 474,887 of record NC_133518.1, read on the forward strand.
GGTTACCACACAATGGTAACTGTACACTTCACAGTGGTTACCTCTCAATGGAAACTCTACACCTCACAATGGTTACCACACAATGGGAACTGTACACTTCACAGTGGTTACCACACAATGGTAACTCTACACTTCACAATGGTTACCACACAATGGGAACTGTGCACGTCACAATGGTTACACACAATGAGAGCTCTACACTTCACAATTGTTCCCACATAATGGGAACTGTGCACACCACAGCAGTTACCACACAGTCGTAAGTGTACACTTCACAATGCTTACACACAATAAGAGCTCTACACTTCACAATAGTTCCCACATAATCGGAACTGTACACTTCACTATGGTTACCACACGGTGGGAACTGTACACTTTACAGCAGTTACCACACCATAGAAACTGGGCATTTCACAATGGTTACCACACAGTAATAACTGTACACTTCACAATGGTTATCAGACAATGGAAACTGTACCCTTCACAATAGTTACCACACAAGGAAAACTGTACACTTCACAATGGTTACACACTATGAGAACTGTAGGCTTCACAATGGTTACCACACAATGGGAACTTTACACTTCACAATGCTTATGACACAATGGAAACTTTACACTTCACAATGGTTCCCACACAATTGTAAATGTACAATTTACAATGGTTACGGACAATGGGAAAAGTGCACTTCACGATGGTTACCACACAATTGGAACTTTACACTTCACAATGGTTACAAACAAAGGAAACTGTACACTTCACAATGATAACTGTACACTTCACAACGGTTACCACACAATGGAAACTGTACACTTTGCAGTGGTTAGCTCACAATGGAAACTCTACACTTCACAATGGTTACCACACAATGGGATCTGTACACTTTGCAGCGGTCACCACACAATGGTAACTTTACTTTTCACAATGGTTACACACTATGGGAACTGTACACTTTACAATGGGTACCACACAATGGTGACTGTACAGATCACAATGGTTACACACAAGGGGAGCTCTACACTTCAGAATGGTTACAACACAATGAAATCTGGACACTTCACTATGGTTAAACACAATGGGAACTGTACACTTCACAATGGTTACACACAATGGTAAATCTACATTTCTCAGCGGTCACCCCGAAAACGAAACTGCACACTTCACCGTGGTTACCACAAAACAGGAACTGTACACTTCACAATGATTACACACAAATGGAACTGTACACTTCACAATTGTTACCACACAATGGGAAATGTAAAATTCACAATTTTTACCACATCATGGGAACTGTACACTTGACAATGGTTACCACACAATGGGAATGGTACACTTCACAATGGTTACCACACCGTTGGAACTCTACACTTCACAGCGGTTACCACACAATGGGAAATGTACACTTCACAGCGGTTACCACACAATGGTAACTGTACACGTCACAATAGTTACCACACAATAATAATTGTACGCTTCACAATGCTTACACACAATGGAAACTGTACACTTCACCATCGTTACCACACAATCGGAACTGTAAACCTTACAATGGTTTCCTAACAATAATAACTGTACACTTCACAATGGTTACCACGCAATGGGAACTGTACACTTTACAATGGTTTCCACAAAATGGTAAATGTATACTTCACAATGCTTACCACACAATGGGAACTGCACACATCACAATGGTTACTTGACGATGGTAACTGTACACTTGACAATGGTTACTAAAAATGGAAACTCTAAAATTGACAATGGTTACCACACAATGGTAACTGTACCCTTCACAATGGTTACCACACAATAATAACTGTACACTTCACAATGGTTACCACACAATGGTAACTGCACTCTTCACAGTGGTTACCACACAATGGTAACTGTACACTTTACACTGGTAACCATACAACGGAAACTGTACACTTCGGAGTCTTTACCACACAATGGTAACTCTACACTTCACAATGGTTACCACACAATAAAAACTGAACACTTCAAAATGGTTACACATAATGGGAACTGTACACTTTCCAATGGTTACCACACAATGGGAACTGTACCCTTCACAATGGTTCCCATACAATGATAACTGTACACTTCATCATGGTTACCACACAATGGGAACTGTACACTTCACAATGGTTCCAACTCAATGGTAACTGTACACTTTACAACGGTTACTACCACACAATGGGAATTGTACACTTCACAATGGTTACCACACAATGGTAACTGTACACTTCAAAATGGTCACCACACAATGGGAACTTTACACTTCTCATTGGTTACCACACAATGGGAACTGTACACTTCATAATGGTTATGACACAATTGTACGTGTACACTATGCAGTGGTTACCACACAATGAGAACTTTACACGTCACAATGGTTACCACACAATAGTAACTGTGCATTTCAAAATGGTCACCACACAATGGGAACTGTCCACTTCGCAATGGTTATCGCACAATGGGAACTGCACACTTCACAGGTGTTACAACACAATGGAAACTTTACACTTCTCAATGGTTAGCACACAATGGTAACTGTACCCTTCATAATGTTACCACACAATGGGAACTGTACACTTCACAACGTTGACCACACAATGGTAACTGTACACTTCACTATGATTACCACACAATCGCAACTTTACCCTTCGCAATGGTCACCACAGAATGAGAACTGTGCACTTCGCAATGGTTCCCACACAATGGGAACTGTACGCTTCACAATGGTTACCACACTATGGTAACTGCACACTTTGCAGCGGTTACCACACAATGGGAACTGTACACTTCTAAACTGTTACCTCACAATGGGAACTGTACACTTCACAATGGTTACCACAGAATGGGAACTGTACACTTCGCAATGGATACCACACAATGGGAACTGTACACTTCGCAATGCTTCCCACACAATGGTAACTGTACACTTCACAGTGGTTACAACACAATGGTAACTGTACACTTCACAATGGTTACACACAATGTAAACTCTACACTTCACAATGGTTACCACACAATGGAAACTGTACACTTCGCAATGGATACCACACAATAAGAACTCTACACTTCGCAGCATTTACCACACAATGGAAACCGTACACTTTACAGTTGTTACCACACAATGAGAACCGTAAACTTTACAATGGTTACACACGATGCTGATTGTACACTTAAAAATGGTTACCACACAATGGTAACTGTACACTTCACAGTGGTTACCTCTCAATGGAAACTCTACACCTCACAATGGTTACCACACAATGGGAACTGTACGCTTCACAGTGGTTACCACACAATGGTAACTCTACACTTCACAATGGTTACCACACAATGGGAACTGTGCACGTCACAATGGTTACACACAATGAGAGCTCTACACTTCACAATTGTTCCCACATAATGGGAACTGTGCACACCACAGCAGTTACCACACAGTCGTAAGTGTACACTTCACAATGCTTACACACAATAAGAGCTCTACACTTCACAATAGTTCCCACATAATCGGAACTGTACACTTCACTATGGTTACCACACGGTGGGAACTGTACACTTTACAGCAGTTACCACACCATAGAAACTGGGCATTTCACAATGGTTACCACACAGTAATAACTGTACACTTCACAATGGTTATCAGACAATGGAAACTGTACCCTTCACAATAGTTACCACACAATGAAAACTGTACACTTCACAATGGTTACACACTATGAGAACTGTAGGCTTCACAATGGTTACCACACAATGGGAACTTTACACTTCACAATGCTTATGACACAATGGAAACTTTACACTTCACAATGGTTCCCACACAATTGTAAATGTACAATTTACAATGGTTACGGACAATGGGAAAAGTGCACTTCACGATGGTTACCACACAATTGGAACTTTACACTTCACAATGGTTACAAACAAAGGAAACTGTACACTTCACAATGATAACTGTACACTTCACAACGGTTACCACACAATGGAAACTGTACACTTTGCAGTGGTTAGCTCACAATGGAAACTCTACACTTCACAATGGTTACCACACAATGGGATCTGTACACTTTGCAGCGGTCACCACACAATGGTAACTTTACTTTTCACAATGGTTACACACTATGGGAACTGTACACTTTACAATGGGTACCACACAATGGTGACTGTACAGATCACAATGGTTACACACAAGGGGAGCTCTACACTTCAGAATGGTTACAACACAATGAAATCTGGACACTTCACTATGGTTAAACACAATGGGAACTGTACACTTCACAATGGTTACACACAATGGTAAATCTACATTTCTCAGCGGTCACCCCGAAAACGAAACTGCACACTTCACCGTGGTTACCACAAAACAGGAACTGTACACTTCACAATGATTACACACAAATGGAACTGTACACTTCACAATTGTTACCACACAATGGGAAATGTAAAATTCACAATTTTTACCACATCATGGGAACTGTACACTTGACAATGGTTACCACACAATGGGAATGGTACACTTCACAATGGTTACCACACCGTTGGAACTCTACACTTCACAGCGGTTACCACACAATGGGAAATGTACACTTCACAGCGGTTACCACACAATGGTAACTGTACACGTCACAATAGTTACCACACAATAATAATTGTACGCTTCACAATGCTTACACACAATGGAAACTGTACACTTCACCATCGTTACCACACAATCGGAACTGTAAACCTTACAATGGTTTCCTAACAATAATAACTGTACACTTCACAATGGTTACCACGCAATGGGAACTGTACACTTTACAATGGTTTCCACAAAATGGTAAATGTATACTTCACAATGCTTACCACACAATGGGAACTGCACACATCACAATGGTTACTTGACGATGGTAACTGTACACTTGACAATGGTTACTAAAAATGGAAACTCTAAAATTGACAATGGTTACCACACAATGGTAACTGTACCCTTCACAATGGTTACCACACAATAATAACTGTACACTTCACAATGGTTACCACACAATGGTAACTGCACTCTTCACAGTGGTTACCACACAATGGTAACTGTACACTTTACACTGGTAACCATACAACGGAAACTGTACACTTCGGAGTCTTTACCACACAATGGTAACTCTACACTTCACAATGGTTACCACACAATAAAAACTGAACACTTCAAAATGGTTACACATAATGGGAACTGTACACTTTCCAATGGTTACCACACAATGGGAACTGTACCCTTCACAATGGTTCCCATACAATGATAACTGTACACTTCATCATGGTTACCACACAATGGGAACTGTACACTTCACAATGGTTCCAACTCAATGGTAACTGTACACTTTACAACGGTTACTACCACACAATGGGAATTGTACACTTCACAATGGTTACCACACAATGGTAACTGTACACTTCAAAATGGTCACCACACAATGGGAACTTTACACTTCTCATTGGTTACCACACAATGGGAACTGTACACTTCATAATGGTTATGACACAATTGTACGTGTACACTATGCAGTGGTTACCACACAATGAGAACTTTACACGTCACAATGGTTACCACACAATAGTAACTGTGCATTTCAAAATGGTCACCACACAATGGGAACTGTCCACTTCGCAATGGTTATCGCACAATGGGAACTGCACACTTCACAGGTGTTACAACACAATGGAAACTTTACACTTCTCAATGGTTAGCACACAATGGTAACTGTACCCTTCATAATGTTACCACACAATGGGAACTGTACACTTCACAACGTTGACCACACAATGGTAACTGTACACTTCACTATGATTACCACACAATCGCAACTTTACCCTTCGCAATGGTCACCACAGAATGAGAACTGTGCACTTCGCAATGGTTCCCACACAATGGGAACTGTACGCTTCACAATGGTTACCACACTATGGTAACTGCACACTTTGCAGCGGTTACCACACAATGGGAACTGTACACTTCTAAACTGTTACCTCACAATGGGAACTGTACACTTCACAATGGTTACCACAGAATGGGAACTGTACACTTCGCAATGGATACCACACAATGGGAACTGTACACTTCGCAATGCTTCCCACACAATGGTAACTGTACACTTCACAGTGGTTACAACACAATGGTAACTGTACACTTCACAATGGTTACACACAATGTAAACTCTACACTTCACAATGGTTACCACACAATGGAAACTGTACACTTCGCAATGGATACCACACAATAAGAACTCTACACTTCGCAGCATTTACCACACAATGGAAACCGTACACTTTACAGTTGTTACCACACAATGAGAACCGTAAACTTTACAATGGTTACACACGATGCTGATTGTACACTTAAAAATGGTTACCACACAATGGTAACTGTACACTTCACAGTGGTTACCTCTCAATGGAAACTCTACACCTCACAATGGTTACCACACAATGGGAACTGTACGCTTCACAGTGGTTACCACACAATGGTAACTCTACACTTCACAATGGTTACCACACAATGGGAACTGTGCACGTCACAATGGTTACACACAATGAGAGCTCTACACTTCACAATTGTTCCCACATAATGGGAACTGTGCACACCACAGCAGTTACCACACAGTCGTAAGTGTACACTTCACAATGCTTACACACAATAAGAGCTCTACACTTCACAATAGTTCCCACATAATCGGAACTGTACACTTCACTATGGTTACCACACGGTGGGAACTGTACACTTTACAGCAGTTACCACACCATAGAAACTGGGCATTTCACAATGGTTACCACACAGTAATAACTGTACACTTCACAATGGTTATCAGACAATGGAAACTGTACCCTTCACAATAGTTACCACACAATGAAAACTGTACACTTCACAATGGTTACACACTATGAGAACTGTAGGCTTCACAATGGTTACCACACAATGGGAACTTTACACTTCACAATGCTTATGACACAATGGAAACTTTACACTTCACAATGGTTCCCACACAATGGTAAATGTACAGTTTACAATGGTTACGGACAATGGGAAAAGTGCACTTCACGATGGTTACCACACAATTGGAACTTTACACTTCACAATGGTTACAAACAAAGGAAACTGTACACTTCACAATGGTTAAAACACAATGATAACTGTACACTTCACAACGGTTACCACACAATGGAAACTGTACACTTTGCAGTGGTTAGCTCACAATGGAAACTCTACACTTCACAATGGTTACCACACAATGGGATCTGTACACTTTGCAGCGGTCACCACACAATGGTAACTTTACTTTTCACAATGGTTACACACTATGGGAACTGTACACTTTACAATGGGTACCACACAATGGTGACTGTACACATCACAATGGTTACACACAAGGGGAGCTCTACACTTCAGAATGGTTACAACACAATGAAATCTGGACACTTCACTATGGTTAAACACAATGGGAACTGTACACTTCACAATGGTTACACACAATGGTAAATCTACATTTCTCAGCGGTCACCCCAAAAACGAAACTGCACACTTCACCGTGGTTACCAAAAAACAGGAACTGTACACTTCACAATGATTACACACAAATGGAACTGTACACTTCACAATTGTTACCACACAATGGGAAATGTACAATTCACAATTTTTACCACATCATGGGAACTGTACACTTGACAATGGTTACCACACAATGGGAATGGTACACTTCACAATGGTTACCACACCGTTGGAACTCTACACTTCACAGCTGTTACCACACAATGGGAACTGTACACTTCACAGCGGTTACCACACAATGGGAACTGTACACGTCACAATAGTTACCACACAATAAAAACTGTACGCTTCACAATGCTTACACAAAACGGAAACTGTACACTTCACCATCGTTACCACACAATCGGAACTGTAAACCTTACAATGGTTTCCAAACAATAATAACTGTACACTTCACAATGGTTACCACGCAATGGGAACTGTACACTTTACAATGGTTTCCACAAAATGGTAAATGTACACTTCACAATGCTTACCACACAATGGGAACTGCACACATCACAATGGTTACTTGACGATGGTAACTGTACACTTGACAATGGTTACTAAAAATGGAAACTCTAAAATTGACAATGGTTACCACACAATGGTAACTGTACCCTTCACAATGGTTACCACACAATAATAACTGTACACTTCACAATGGTTACCACACAATGGTAACTGCACTCTTCACAGTGGTTACCACACAATGGTAACTGTACACTCTACAATGGTAACCATACAACGGAAACTGTACACTTCGGAGTCTTTACCACACAATGGTAACTCTACACTTCACAATGGTTACCACACAATAAAAACTGAACACTTCACAATGGTTACACATAATGGGAACTGTACACTTTCCAATGGTTACCACACAATGGGAACTGTACCCTTCACAATGGTTCCCATACAATGATAACTGTACACTTCATCATGGTTACCACACAATGGGAACTGTACACCTCACAATGGTTCCAACTCAATGGTAACTGTACACTTTACAACGGTTACTACCACACAATGGGAATTGTACACTTCACAATGGTTACCACACAATGGTAACTGTACACTTCAAAATGGTCACCACACAATGGGAACTTTACACTTCTCATTGGTTACCACACAATGGGAACTGTACACTTCATAATGGTTATGACACAATTGTACGTGTACACTATGCAGTGGTTACCACACAATGAGAACTTTACACGTCACAATGGTTACCACACAATAGTAACTGTGCATTTCAAAATGGTCACCACACAATGGGAACTGTCCACTTCGCAATGGTTATCGCACAATGGGAACTGCACACTTCACAGGTGTTACAACACAATGGAAACTTTACACTTCTCAATGGTTAGCACACAATGGTAACTGTACCCTTCATAATGTTACCACACAATGGGAACTGTACACTTCACAACGTTGACCACACAATGGTAACTGTACACTTCACTATGATTACCACACAATCGCAACTTTACCCTTCGCAATGGTCACCACAGAATGAGAACTGTGCACTTCGCAATGGTTCCCACACAATGGGAACTGTACGCTTCACAATGGTTACCACACTATGGTAACTGCACACTTTGCAGCGGTTACCACACAATGGGAACTGTACACTTCTAAACTGTTACCTCACAATGGGAACTGTACACTTCACAATGGTTACCACAGAATGGGAACTGTACACTTCGCAATGGATACCACACAATGGGAACTGTACACTTCGCAATGCTTCCCACACAATGGTAACTGTACACTTCACAGTGGTTACAACACAATGGTAACTGTACACTTCACAATGGTTACACACAATGTAAACTCTACACTTCACAATGGTTACCACACAATGGAAACTGTACACTTCGCAATGGATACCACACAATAAGAACTCTACACTTCGCAGCATTTACCACACAATGGAAACCGTACACTTTACAGTTGTTACCACACAATGAGAACCGTAAACTTTACAATGGTTACACACGATGCTGATTGTACACTTAAAAATGGTTACCACACAATGGTAACTGTACACTTCACAGTGGTTACCTCTCAATGGAAACTCTACACCTCACAATGGTTACCACACAATGGGAACTGTACACTTCACAGTGGTTACCACACAATGGTAACTCTACACTTCACAATGGTTACCACACAATGGGAACTGTGCACGTCACAATGGTTACACACAATGAGAGCTCTACACTTCACAATTGTTCCCACATAATGGGAACTGTGCACACCACAGCAGTTACCACACAGTCGTAAGTGTACACTTCACAATGCTTACACACAATAAGAGCTCTACACTTCACAATAGTTCCCACATAATCGGAACTGTACACTTCACTATGGTTACCACACGGTGGGAACTGTACACTTTACAGCAGTTACCACACCATAGAAACTGGGCATTTCACAATGGTTACCACACAGTAATAACTGTACACTTCACAATGGTTATCAGACAATGGAAACTGTACCCTTCACAATAGTTACCACACAATGAAAACTGTACACTTCACAATGGTTACACACTATGAGAACTGTAGGCTTCACAATGGTTACCACACAATGGGAACTTTACACTTCACAATGCTTATGACACAATGGAAACTTTACACTTCACAATGGTTCCCACACAATGGTAAATGTACAGTTTACAATGGTTACGGACAATGGCAAAAGTGCACTTCACGATGGTTACCACACAATTGGAACTTTACACTTCACAATGGTTACAAACAAAGGAAACTGTACACTTCACAATGGTTAAAACACAATGATAACTGTACACTTCACAACGGTTACCACACAATGGAAACTGTACACTTTGCAGTGGTTAGCTCACAATGGAAACTCTACACTTCACAATGGTTACCACACAATGGGATCTGTACACTTTGCAGCGGTCACCACACAATGGTAACTTTACTTTTCACAATGGTTACACACTATGGGAACTGTACACTTTACAATGGGTACCACACAATGGTGACTGTACACATCACAATGGTTACACACAAGGGGAGCTCTACACTTCAGAATGGTTACAACACAATGAAATCTGGACACTTCACTATGGTTAAACACAATGGGAACTGTACACTTCACAATGGTTACACACAATGGTAAATCTACATTTCTCAGCGGTCACCCCAAAAACGAAACTGCACACTTCACCGTGGTTACCACAAAACAGGAACTGTACACTTCACAATGATTACACACAAATGGAACTGTACACTTCACAATTGTTACCACACAATGGGAAATGTACAATTCACAATTTTTACCACATCATGGGAACTGTACACTTGACAATGGTTACCACACAATGGGAATGGTACACTTCACAATGATTACCACACCGTTGGAACTCTACACTTCACAGCGGTTACCACACAATGGGAACTGTACACTTCACAGCGGTTACCACACAATGGGAACTGTACACGTCACAATAGTTACCACACAATTAAAACTGTACGCTTCACAATGCTTACACACAATGGAAACTGTACACTTCACCATCGTTACCACACAATCGGAACTGTAAACCTTACAATGGTTTTTAAACAATAATAACTGTACACTTCACAATGGTTACCACGCAATGGGAACTGTACACTTTACAATGGTTTCCACAAAATGGTAAATGTACACTTCACAATGCTTACCACACAATGGGAACTGCACACATCACAATGGTTACTTGACGATGGTAACTGTACACTTGACAATGGTTACTAAAAATGGAAACTCTAAAATTGACAATGGTTACCACACAATGGTAACTGTACCCTTCACAATGGTTACCACACAATAATAACTGTACACTTCACAATGGTTACCACACAATGGTAACTGCACTCTTCACAGTGGTTACCACACAATGGTAACTGTACACTCTACAATGGTAACCATACAACGGAAACTGTACACTTCGGAGTCTTTACCACACAATGGTAACTCTACACTTCACAATGGTTACCACACAATAAAAACTGAACACTTCACAATGGTTACACATAATGGGAACTGTACACTTTCCAATGGTTACCACACAATGGGAACTGTACCCTTCACAATGGTTCCCATACAATGATAACTGTACACTTCATCATGGTTACCACACAATGGGAACTGTACACCTCACAATGGTTCCAACTCAATGGTAACTGTACACTTTACAACGGTTACTACCACACAATGGGAATTGTACACTTCACAATGGTTACCACACAATGGTAACTGTACACTTCAAAATGGTCACCACACAATGGGAACTTTACACTTCTCATTGGTTACCACACAATGGGAACTGTACACTTCATAATGGTTATGACACAATTGTACGTGTACACTATGCAGTGGTTACCACACAATGAGAACTTTACACGTCACAATGGTTACCACACAATAGTAACTGTGCATTTCAAAATGGTCACCACACAATGGGAACTGTCCACTTCGCAATGGTTATCGCACAATGGGAACTGCACACTTCACAGGTGTTACAACACAATGGAAACTTTACACTTCTCAATGGTTAGCACACAATGGTAACTGTACCCTTCATAATGTTACCACACAATGGGAACTGTACACTTCACAACGTTGACCACACAATGGTAACTGTACACTTCACTATGATTACCACACAATCGCAACTTTACCCTTCGCAATGGTCACCACAGAATGAGAACTGTGCACTTCGCAATGGTTCCCACACAATGGGAACTGTACGCTTCACAATGGTTACCACACTATGGTAACTGCACACTTTGCAGCGGTTACCACACAATGGGAACTGTACACTTCTAAACTGTTACCTCACAATGGGAACTGTACACTTCACAATGGTTACCACAGAATGGGAACTGTACACTTCGCAATGGATACCACACAATGGGAACTGTACACTTCGCAATGCTTCCCACACAATGGTAACTGTACACTTCACAGTGGTTACAACACAATGGTAACTGTACACTTCACAATGGTTACACACAATGTAAACTCTACACTTCACAATGGTTACCACACAATGGAAACTGTACACTTCGCAATGGATACCACACAATAAGAACTCTACACTTCGCAGCATTTACCACACAATGGAAACCGTACACTTTACAGTTGTTACCACACAATGAGAACCGTAAACTTTACAATGGTTACACACGATGCTGATTGTACACTTAAAAATGGTTACCACACAATGGTAACTGTACACTTCACAGTGGTTACCTCTCAATGGAAACTCTACACCTCACAATGGTTACCACACAATGGGAACTGTACACTTCACAGTGGTTACCACACAATGGTAACTCTACACTTCACAATGGTTACCACACAATGGGAACTGTGCACGTCACAATGGTTACACACAATGAGAGCTCTACACTTCACAATTGTTCCCACATAATGGGAACTGTGCACACCACAGCAGTTACCACACAGTCGTAAGTGTACACTTCACAATGCTTACACACAATAAGAGCTCTACACTTCACAATAGTTCCCACATAATCGGAACTGTACACTTCACTATGGTTACCACACGGTGGGAACTGTACACTTTACAGCAGTTACCACACCATAGAAACTGGGCATTTCACAATGGTTACCACACAGTAATAACTGTACACTTCACAATGGTTATCAGACAATGGAAACTGTACCCTTCACAATAGTTACCACACAATGAAAACTGTACACTTCACAATGGTTACACACTATGAGAACTGTAGGCTTCACAATGGTTACCACACAATGGGAACTTTACACTTCACAATGCTTATGACACAATGGAAACTTTACACTTCACAATGGTTCCCACACAATGGTAAATGTACAGTTTACAATGGTTACGGACAATGGGAAAAGTGCACTTCACGATGGTTACCACACAATTGGAACTTTACACTTCACAATGGTTACAAACAAAGGAAACTGTACACTTCACAATGGTTAAAACACAATGATAACTGTACACTTCACAACGGTTACCACACAATGGAAACTGTACACTTTGCAGTGGTTAGCTCACAATGGAAACTCTACACTTCACAATGGTTACCACACAATGGGATCTGTACACTTTGCAGCGGTCACCACACAATGGTAACTTTACTTTTCACAATGGTTACACACTATGGGAACTGTACACTTTACAATGGGTACCACACAATGGTGACTGTACACATCACAATGGTTACACACAAGGGGAGCTCTACACTTCAGAATGGTTACAACACAATGAAATCTGGACACTTCACTATGGTTAAACACAATGGGAACTGTACACTTCACAATGGTTACACACAATGGTAAATCTACATTTCTCAGCGGTCACCCCGAAAACGAAACTGCACACTTCACCGTGGTTACCACAAAACAGGAACTGTACACTTCACAATGATTACACACAAATGGAACTGTACACTTCACAATTGTTACCACACAATGGGAAATGTACAATTCACAATTTTTACCACATCATGGGAACTGTACACTTGACAATGGTTACCACACAATGGGAATGGTACACTTCACAATGGTTACCACACAGTTGGGACTCTACACTTCACAGCGGTTACCACACAATGGGAACTGTACACTTCACAGCGGTTACCACACAATGGTAACTGTACACGTCACAATAGTTACCACACAGTAAAAATTGTACGCTTCACAATGGTTACACACAATGGAAACTGTACACTTCATTATCGTTACCACACAATCGGAACTGTAAACCTTACAATGGTTTCCAAACAATAATAACTGTACACTTCACAATGGTTACCACGCAATGGGAACTGTACACTTTACAATGGTTTCCACAAAATGGTAAATGTACACTTCACAGTGCTTACCACACAATGGGAACTGTACACATCACAATGGTTACTTGACGATGGTAACTGTACACTTGACAATGGTTACTAGAAATAGAAACTCTAAAATCGACAATCGTTACCACACAATGGTAACTGTACCCTTCACAATGGTTACCACACAATAATAACTGTACACTTCACAATGGTTACCACACAATGGTAACTGCACTCTTCACAGTGGTTACCACACAATGGTAACTGTACACTTTACAATGGTAACCATACAACGGAAACTGTACACTTCGGAGTCTTTACCACACAATGGTAACTCTACACTTCACAATGGTTACCACACAATAAAAACTGAACACTTCACAATGGTTACACATAACGGGAACTGTACACTTTCCAATGATTACCACACAATGGGAACTGTACCCTTCACAATGGTTCCCATACAATGATAACTGTACACTTCTTAATGGTTACCACACAATGGGAACTGTACACTTCACAATGGTTCCAACTCAATGGTAACTGTACACTTTACAACGGTTACTACCACACAATGGGAATTGTACACTTCACAGTGGTTACCACACAATGGTAACTCTACACTTCACAATGGTTACCGCACAATGGGAACTGTGCACGTCACAGTGGTTACACACAATGAGAGCTCTACACTTCACAATTTTTCCCACATAATGGGAACTGTGCACTTCACAGCAGTTACCACACAATGGTAACTGTACACTTCACAATGGTTACACACAATTGTAACTATACGCTTCACAGCGGTTACAACACAATAAGAACTGTACACTTCACAATGGTTTCCACACAATGGAAACTGTACACTTCACAATGGTTCCACACAATGGAAACTGTACACTTCACAGTGGTTACCACACAATGGGAACTGTACACTTCACAATGGTTACCACACAATGAGAACTGTACACTTCAAAATAGTTACACACAATGAAAGACTTTACACTTCACAATGATTACTACACAATGTTTACTTTACACTTCCCGACGGTTACACACAATGGTAACTGTCCCCTTCACAGCAGTTACCAAAAAAATGGTAAATGTACACTTCACAATAGATACCACACAATGGGATCTGTACCCTTCACGATGGTTACACACAATGGGAACTGTACACTTCACAATTGTTACCACATATTGGTAAGTGTTCACATCGCAGCGATTACCACACAATAAGAACTGTACAATTCACAGCAGTTAACACACAATGGAAACTGTACACTTTCCAATGATTACCACAAAAAGCAAACTGTACACTTCACAATCGTTACCACACAATAATAACTGTACACTTTACAATGGTCACCACACAATGGTAACTGTACACTTTACAATGGTCACCACACAATGGTAACTGTACTCTTCGCAATGGTTACCACTAAATGGGAACTGTACACTTCGCAATGGATTCCACACAATGAAAACTCTACACTCCACAGCAGTTACCACACCACGGTAACTACACTTTACAGTGGTTACCACACAATGGTACATTTCACAATGGATACCACACAATGGGATCTGTACACTTCACGATGGTTACACACAATGGGAACTGTACACTTCACAATGTTTACCACATATTGGGAACTGTTCACATCGCAATGATTACCACACAATGGGAACTGTACACTTTACTGCGTTTACCACACAATTGGAACTGTACACTTCACAATGGTTACCACACAATGAAAACTGTACCCTGCACAATGGTGACCACACAGTGGTAACTGTACACTTCACAATGGTTATGTAAGAATGGGAACTGTACACTTTACAATGGTTAAACACATAGGGAACTGTATAATTCACAATGGTTACCACACAATGGTAACTGCACACTTTAAAGCAATTGCCACACAATATTAAGTGTATACTTCACAATGGTTACCACAGAATGGGAAGTGTACACTTCACAATGGTTACACACAGTGGGAACTCTACACTTCACAATGGTTCCCACTCTATGGGAACTGTACACTTAACAATGGTTACCACACAATCGGAACTGTACACTTCACAATCGTTACACACAATAAAAACTCTACACTTCACAATTGTTTTTGCAAAATGGGAATTGTACACTTCACAATGGTTACCAAACAATGGAAACTGTACACTTCACAGCAGTTACCACACAATGGGAACTGTACACTACACAATGGTTATCACACAATGGGTACTTTACACTTCACAATGGTCTCCACACAGTATTAACTGTACAATTCACAATGGTTACCACGCAATGGTAACTGTACACTTCAAAATGGTTACCACACAATAAGATCTGTATACTTTGCAGCTGTTACCACACAATGGTAACTGTACACTTCAATATGGTTACACACAATGAAAACTGTACAATTCACAATCATTACCACACAATGGTAAGTGTACACTTCACAGAGGTTACCACACAATGCTAAATGTACAGTACACAGTGGTTACACACAATTGTAATTATACGCTTTACAGTGGTTACAACACAATAAGAACTGTACACTTCACAATGGTTACCACACAATGGGAACTGTACACTTCACAATGTTTACACACAATGAAAACTGTACACTTCACAGTGGTTACCACACAATGGGAAGTGTACACTTCAAAATAGTTACACACAATAAAAAACTTTATACTTCACAATGGTTACCACACAATGGTTACTTTACACTTCGCAATGGATACACAGAATGGTAACTCTACACTTCAAAATGATTACCACACAATGGTAACTGTACCCTTCATCGTGGTTACCACAAAACCGTAAATGTACACTTCACAATAGATACCACACAATGGGTTCTGTACACTTTACAATGGTTACCACAAAATGGAAACTACATTTCACAATCGTTACCACACAATAATAACTGTACACTTTACAATGGTTACCACACAATCGTAACTGTACACTATGCAATGGTTACCACAACATGGGAACCGTACACTTCGCAATAGATTCCACACAATGAAAACTCTACACTCCACAGCAGTTACCACACAATAATAATTGTACATTTTACAGCGGTTACCACACAATGGTAACTGTACACTTCACAATGGATACCACACAATGAGATCTGTACACTTCCCGATGGTTACACACAATGGGAGCTGTACAATTCACAATCGTTACCACACAATGATAACTTTACACTTCACAACGGTTACCACGCAATGGGAACTGAACACTTTGCAGTGGTTACTACACAATGGAAACTGTACACATCACCGTGGTTACCACACAATGGTAGCCGTACACTTCACAATGGTTCCCACACAATGACAACTGTACACTTCAAACTGGTTACACGCAATGGTAACTGTACACTTCACAGTGGTCACCACACAATGGTAACTTCACACTTTACAATGGTTACCACACAATGGGAACGGTGCATTCACAATGGTTACACAGAATGGGAACTGTACACTTCACAATGGTTACTACACAATAAGATTTGTATACTTAGCAGCGGTTACCACACAATGGTAACTGTACACATCATAATGGTTACACACAGTGGGAACTGTACACTTCCCAATGGTTACCACAAAATTGTAACTGTACACTTCACAGCGGTTACCACATAATGGTAACTGGAAACTTAACAGTGGTTACACACAATGCGAACTGTACACTTCAAAGTCGTTACAAAACAGTGAGAACTGTAGACTTCACAATGGTTAAACGCAATTGGAACTGTATATTTTAAAATTGTTACAAACAATGGTAACTCTACACTTCACAGCGGTCACCACACAATGGAAACTGTACACTTTACAATTGTTTCCACACAATGGTAACTGTACTTCGCAATGGTTACCACACATTGGAAACTGTACAATTTACAATAGTTTCCACATAAAGAAAACTGTACACTTCACAATGGTTACCACACAAGTGGAACTGTACACTTCACAATGGTTACCACACAATATAAACTGTACACTTCACAATGGTTACACAGAATGGGAACTGTACACTTCACAATGAAAACTGAACACTTCACAATGGTTACCACACAATGGAAAATGTACCCTTCACAATGGTTACCACACAATGGTAACTGTATACTTCAAAATGGTTACCAAACAATGAAAACTGCACACTTCACGATGGTTACACATAATGGGAACTCTACACTTCACAGCGGTTACCAAACAATGCTTAGTGTACACTTCACAATGGTTAACACATAATGGAAATTGTACACTTTACAATGGTTACCACAAAACGGTAAATTTACATTTCACAGCGGTTACCACACATTGGTAAATGTACACTTTGCAATGGTTACCACACAATGGTAATTGTACACTTCATAACGGTTACCACACAATGAGAACTGTACAATTCGCAATTTTTACCACGGGATGGGAATTGTACACTTCGTCGTTGTTACCACACAATGGTTACTGTACACTTTGAAATGTTTACCACACAATGATATCTGTACACTTCGTAGTGGGTACCACACAATGGGAACAGTACACTTCACAATGGTTACCACACAATGTTAACTGTACACTTTACAGCAGTTACCACCAATGGTAACTGTGCACTCTACAAAGGTTACCACACAATAAGAACTGTACACTTCACAATTGTTACACACAATGGTAGCTTTAAAATTCACAATGTTTACACACAATGATAACTCTACACTTCACAACGGTTACCAGAACAAGGTAACTGTACACTTCACAGCAATTACCGCACAATGGTAACTGTACATGTCACAATTGTTACCACACAATGGTAACTGAACACTTCACAATGGTTACCACACAAAGGAAACTGTACCCTTCAAACTGGTTATCAAACAATGAGAACTGTACACTTTACAATGCTTACACACAGTGGGAACTGTACAAATCACAGCGGTTGCCACACAATGGTAATTGTACACTTCTCAATGGTTAGCACACAATGAAAACTTTACACCTCACAATGGTTACACACAATGGGAACTGTACACTTCACAATGGGTATCACACAATGGGAACTGTACTCTTAATAATGGTAACCACACAATGGGAATGGTACATTTCACAATGGTTTCACACAATGGGAACTGTACACTTCACAGCAATTATTACACAATGGAAACTGTACACTTCAGAATGTCTACACAAAATGGGAACTGTAAACTTCACAATAGTTACCACACAATAAAAACTGTACACTTCACCAAGGTTACACTCAATGGGAAGTTTACACTTCACAATGGTTACCACCCAATGGGAACTGTACACCTCACAATGGCTACCACACAATGGGAACTGTACACTTCACAATGGTTACCACACAATGGGAACTGTACACTTCACAATGGTTACACACAATTGCCACTGTACACTTCAGAGTTGTTACCACACAATGGTAACTCTACACTTCACAATGGTTACCACATAATGGGAACTGTTCACTTCACAATGGTTACACACAATTGCCACTGTACACTTCAGAGTTGTTACCACACAATGGTACCTCTATACTTCACAATGGTTACCACACAATTGGAACTGTTCACTTCACAATGGTTACACACAATGGAAACTGTACACTTCACAATGGTCATTACACAATGGGAACTGTTAACTTTTTTGTGGTTGTACACAATGGAAACTATACACTTCACAATGGTTCCCACAAAATGGAAACTGTACACTTCCACATGGATATGCACAATGGGAACTACACACTTCACAATGGTTACCATGTAATGGGAACTGTACACTTCACAATGGTTACCAAACAATGGGAACTGTTCTCTTCACAGTGGTTACCACAAAATAAGAACTTTACACTTCACAGTGGTTACACACAATGAAACTGTAGACTTCACGGTGGTTATCATACAATGAGAACTGCACACTTCACAATGGTTACCACACAATGGGAACTGTACACTTCACAATGTTTACCACATAATAAAAACTGTACACTTCACAATGGCTCCAACACAATGGGAAATGTACACTTCACAATGGTTCTTACGAAATGAGAACTGTACACTTCACAATTGTTACCACAGAATAACAACTGTACACGTAACCATGGTTACCAAACAATGGTAACTGTACCATTTACAAGGGTTATCACACAAGGGGAACGGTACACTTCACAATGGTTACACACAATGGAAATTGTACACTTTACAGCGGTTACCCCACAATGGTAACTGTACACTTCACAATGGTTCTGAGACAATGGGAACTGTACACTTCACAATGGTTACCACACAATAAATACCATACACTTCACAATGGTTACCAGAAAATAAGAACTGTACACGTAATAATGGTTACCACATAATGGGAAGTGTACCCTTCACAATAATTACCATACAACGAAAACTGTACACATCACAATGGTTACTACCGACGAGACCTGTAAACTTCACAATGGTTACACACCATGGTAACTCTGCACTTCACAGCGGTCACCACACAATGGGAAATGTACACTTCACTATGAATACAATAGAATGAAAATTGTACCCTTCACAATGGTTACACACAATTGGAACTATACACTTCAAAATGGTTACCACACAATGGAATCTGTACACTACACAATGGTTACCAAACAATGGAAACTCTACACTTCACAATTGTTACCACACAATGGGAACTGTACACTTCACAATAGTTACCACACAATGGAAACCGTACACTTCACAATGGTTACCACACAATGGGAACTGTAGACTTCAAAATAGTTACACACAATAAAAAACTTTACACTTCATAATAGTTACCACACAATGGTTACTTTACACTTCGCAATGGATACACACAATGGTAACTATACACTTTAAAATGATTACCACACAATGGTAACTGTACCCTTCACAGCGGTTACCACAAAACGGTAAATGTACACTTCACAATAGATACCACACAATGGGATCTGTACACTTCACGATGGTTACACACAATGGAAACTACACTTCACAATGTTTACCACACAATGGAAACTCTACACTTCACAATGGTTACACACAATGGGAACTGTACACTCCACAATGGTTACCACACAATGGGAACTGTACACTTCCCAATAATTACACACTATGGAAACTGTACACTTCACAATGGTTACCACACAATGGGAACTGTACACTTCACAATGGTTACCACACAATGGGAACTGTACACTTCAGTATAATTAGACAAAATTTTAACTGTACACTTCAAAATTACAGAATTGTAACTGTACACTTCACAACGGTTACCACAATATGTTAACTGTACACTTCACAGAAATTACCACAAAATGGTAACTGTACACTTCACAATTGTTACCACACAATGGTAACTGTAATCTTAACAATGGTTACCACACAATGGGAACTGTAGTTTTCACAATGGTTACCACACAATGAGAACTCTACCCTTTTCAATGGTTACAGAAAATGGGAACTGTACACCTCAAAATTGTTACCACACAATGGTAACTGTACCCTTCACAATGGTTATCACACAATGAGAATTGTACACGTAACAATGGTTACCACACAGTGGGAACTGTACACTTCAAAATGGTTACCACAGAATGAGAACTGTACACTTCACAATTATTACCACAGAATAAAAATTGTACACGTAACTATGGTTACCAAACAATGGGAACTGTACCCTTTACAAGGGTTACCACACAATAGGAACTGTACACTTCACAATGGTTACACACAATGGAAACTGTATCCTCCACAGTGGTAACTCCCAATGGGAATTGTACACTTCACAATGGTTACACACAATGGTAACTGTGCACTTTACAATGGTAACTCACAATGGGAACTGTACATTTCACAGCAGTTACTACACAATAGTAACTGTACACTTTACAATTGTTACACACACTGGTAACTGTATACTTCACAATGATTACCTCACAATGGTAACTGTAAACTTCAAATCGGTTACCACACAATTGTAACTGGACACTTCGCAATAATTACCACACAATGGGAACTGTGCACTTCACAACGGTTACCACACAATGGGGACTGTGCATTCACAATGGTTACAGACAATGGGAACTGTACACTTCACAATGGTTATGCAACATGGTAACTCTGCACTTCACAGCGGTCACCACACAGTAATAAATGTTCACTTCACCATGATTACCAGAAAATGGGAATGGTACACGTCACAATGGTTACACACAATTGGAACTGTACACGTCACAATTGTTACCACACAATGGGAACTGTACACTCCACAATGGTTTCCACACAACGGTAACTGTACACTTCACAATGTTTACACATAATAAGAACTGTACACTTCCGAGCGGTTACCACACAGTGGAAACTGTACATTTCACAATGGTTACACTCCATGGTAACTCTGCACTTCACAGCGGTTACCACACAATAAGAAATGTTCACTTCACCATGATTACCACAGAATAAGAATGGTACACGTCACAATGGTTACACACATTTGGAACTGTACACGTCACAATGGTTACCAAGCAGTGGGAACTGTACACTTCACAATGGTTACCACACAATGGGAACTGTACACTTTCCAATTGTTACCACACAGTGGAAATGGTTCACTTTGCTATAGTTACACACAATGGAAACTGTACACTTCGCAGTGGTTACCACACAATGGGAACTGTACACTTCAAAATGGTTACAGACAATGGAAACTGTACACTGCACAATGGTTACCACACAATGGGAACTGTACAATTCCCAATAGTTACACACTATGGAAAGCGTATGCTTCACAATGGATACCACACAATGGGAACTGTACACTTCCCAGTGGGTACCACACAATGGGAACTGTACACTTCAAAATGGTTACCACACAATGGAAACTGTACACTTCACAATGGTTACCACACAATGGAAACTGAACACTTCACAATGGTAACAAACAATGGTAACTGAACACTTCACAACGGTCAGCACAAAATAGTAACTGTACAGTTCACAGCTATTACCATGAAATGGTAACTGTACACTTCACAATTGTTACCACACAGTGGTAACTGTACACTTCACAATGGTTACCCCACAATGGGAACTGTATTCTTCACAATGGTTACCACACAATAACATCTGTACACTTAACAATGGTTAAACACAATGGGAAGTGTACACTTCACAATGGTTACCACACAATGGGAACTCTACACTTCACAATGGTTACCACACAATGATAACTCTACACTTCACAATGGTTACCACACAATAAGAATTGTACATGTAACAATGGTTACCACACAATGTGAATGGCAGACCTCACAATTGTTACCACAAAATGGGAACTGTACACTTTAGAATGGTTACAAACAATAAAAACTGTACATTTCACAGCGGTCACCACATAATGGGAACTGTACATTTCAAAATGGTTAAAGACAATGAAAACAGTACACTTCACAATGGTTGCCACACAATGGGAACTGTACACTTTTCAATGGTTACACACTATGGGAACTCTACACTTCAAAATGGTTACCACACAACGGGAAATGTACACTTCAAAATGGTTACCACACAATGGGGACTGTACACTTCACAATGGTTACCACACAATAAAACCTGTACACTTTACAATGGTTAAACACAATGGTAACTGTACACTTCACAATGGTTGCACACAATGCTAACTGTACACTTTACAATGGTTCCCAAACAATGGTAATTGCACACTTCACCATGGTTACCACACAATGGGAATTGTACACTTTACAATTGTTTCCACACAATGGTAACTGTACCCTTCACAATGGTTACCAAACAATGGGAACTCTACACTTCACAATGATTACCAGACAATGTTTGCTGTACACTTCACAATGGTTACAACACAATGAGAACTTTACACTTCACAATTGTTACTACACAATGGTAACTGTGCACTTCACAATCGTTAGCACACAATAAGAACTGTACACTTAAGAATCGTTACCACACAATGGGAACTGTACCCTTCACCTTTGTTACCACACAATGGAAAATGTACACTTCAAAATGTTTACACACAATGGGAACTGTAAACTTCAGAGAGGTTACCACAGAATTAAAATTGTACACTTCACAATGGTTACACACAATGGGAACTTTACACTTTACAATGGTTCCCACACAATGGAAACTGTACACTCCACAATGGTTCCCACACAATGGTAACTCTACACTTTACAATGATTATCACACAATGGGAACTGTACACTTCACACTGGTTACCAAACAATAGAAACTTTAAACTTTACAATGGTTACACACAATGGTAACTCTACACTTGAATGGTTACCAAACGATTAAAACTGTACACTTCACAATGGTTACCACACATTGGTAACTGTAAAATTCCCAATGGTTACCACACAATTGTAACTATGCTGTTCACAATGGTTACCACACTGTGGTAACAATAATCTTCACAATGGTTACAAACAATAATAACTCTAAACTTCAGAATTGTTACCACACAATGGAAACTCTAGACTTCACAATTGTTACACACAATGAAAACTGTAAACTTCAGAATGGGAACCACACAATGGGAACTGTACACTTCACAATGGTTATGACACAATAAGAACTGTACACTTAACAATGGTTACCACTCCATGGGAACTTTACACTTCACAATGGTTACACAAAAAAAAACTGTGCATATCACCATGTATACCACAGAATGGGAACTGTACACCTCACAATAATTTTTACACAATTGTAACTCCACCCTTCACCATGGTTACCACACAAAGGAAACTGTAAACTTAACAATGGTTACCACACAATAGGAACTTTACACCTCACAATGGTTACACACAATGGTAACTGTACACTTCACCATGGTCACCACATAATGGAAACTGTACACTTTACAATGGTTACACACAATGGGAATTCTACCCTTCACAATTTTTTCCACACAATGGGAAATATACACTTCACAATGGTTACCACACAATGGGAACTGTACACTTCCCAATGTTTACACACAATATGAACTGGACACTTCACAATTGTTACCAATAAATGGTAACTGTACACTTCACATTGGTTGCACAGAATGGGAACTGTACACTTCACAATGGTTACCAAACAATGGGATCTGTGCACTTCACAATCGTTACACACAATGATAACTGTACACTTTAAAATAATTACCACACAATGGGAACTGTACACTTCATAATGGTTTTCAAAAATGGTATGTGTACACTTCACAATGGTTACTACAAAATGAAAAATGTACTCTTTACAATGGTTTCCACACAGTGGTAACTGTACACTGTACTGCTTACCGCACAATGGAAACTGTACACTTCACAATGGTTACCACACAATGGGAACTGTACACTTCACAATGGTTACCACACAATGGGAAATTTACACTTCACAATGGTTACCACACAATGGTAAACTGTACCATTCACAATGGTTACCACACAATATTAGTACACTTAACCATGGTTACCACACAATGGGAACTGTACCCTTCACAATGGTTACCACTCAATGGAAACTGTACACTTCACAATGGTTTCAAACAATGGGAACTGTACACTTCACAGCGGTTACCAAACAATGGTAACTGTACACCTCTCAATGGTTAACACACTATAAAAACTGTACACTTCACAATCGTTACACACAAAAAGTACTGTACACTTGACAATAATTACCACAAAATGGGAACTGTACACTTCACAATAATTACCACAAAATGGGAACTGTACACTTCACAATTATTACCATTTAATGGAAACTGTACACTTCACAATGGTTTTCACACAGTGGTAACTCTACACTTCACCATAATTACCAAACAATGGGAACTTTATACATCATAGCGGTTACCACGTAATAAGAACTTTACACGTCACAATAGTTACCACACGATAATAACTGTACACTTCACAATGGTTAAAACACAATGATAACTGTACACTTCACAACGGTTACCACACAATGGAAACTGTACACTTTGCAGTGATTAGCTCACAATGGAAACTCTACACTTCACAATGGTTACCACACAATGGGATCTGTACACTTTGCAGCGGTCACCACACAATGGTAACTTTACTTTTCACAATGGTTACACACTATGGGAACTGTACACTTTACAATGGGTACCACACAATGGTGACTGTACACATCACAATGGTTACACACAAGGGGAGCTCTACACTTCAGAATGGTTACAACACAATGAAATCTGGACACTTCACTATGGTTCAACACAATGGGAACTGTACACTTCACAATGGTTACACACAATGGTAAATCTACATTTCTCCGCGGTCACCCCGAAAACGAAACTGCACACTTCAGAATGGTTACCACAAAACAGGAACTGTACACTTCACAATGATTACACACAAATGGAACTGTACACTTCACAATTGTTACCACACAATGGGAAATGTACAATTCACAATTTTTACCACATCATGGGAACTGTACACTTGACAATGGTTACCACACAATGGGAATGGTACACTTCACAATGGTTACCACACAGTTGGAACTCTACACTTCACAGCGGTTACCACACAATGGGAACTGTACACTTCACAGCGGTTACCACACAATGGTAACTGTACACGTCACAATAGTTACCACACAATAAAAACTGTACGCTTCACAATGCTTACACACAATGGAAACTGTACACTTCACCATCGTTACCACACAATCGGAACTGTAAACCTTACAATGGTTTCCAAACAATAATAACTGTACACTTCACAATGGTTACCACGCAATGGGAACTGTACACTTTACAATGGTTTCCACAAAATGGTAAATGTACACTTCACAATGCTTACCACACAATGGGAACTGTACACATCACAATGGTTACTTGACGATGGTAACTGTACACTTGACAATGGTTACTAAAAATGGAAACTCTAAAATTGACAATGGTTACCACACAATGGTAACTGTACCCTTCACAATGGTTACCACACAATAATAACTGTACACTTCACAATGGTTACCACACAATGGTAACTGCACTCTTCACAGTGGTTACCACACAATGGTAACTGTACACTCTACAATGGTAACCATACAACGGAAACTGTACACTTCGGAGTCTTTACCACACAATGGTAACTCTACACTTCACAATGGTTACCACACAATAAAAACTGAACACTTCACAATGGTTACACATAATGGGAACTGTACACTTTCCAATGGTTACCACACAATGGGAACTGTACCCTTCACAATGGTTCCCATACAATGATAACTGTACACTTCATCATGGTTACCACACAATGGGAACTGTACACTTCACAATGGTTCCAACTCAATGGTAACTGTACACTTTACAACGGTTACTACCACACAATGGGAATTGTACACTTCACAATGGTTACCACACAATGGTAACTGTACACTTCAAAATGGTCACCACACAATGGGAACTTTACACTTCTCATTGGTTACCACACAATGGGAACTGTACACTTCATAATGGTTATGACACAATTGTACGTGTACACTATGCAGTGGTTACCACACAATGAGAACTTTACACGTCACAATGGTTACCACACAATAGTAACTGTGCATTTCAAAATGGTCACCACACAATGGGAACTGTCCACTTCGCAATGGTTATCGCACAATGGGAACTGCACACTTCACAGGTGTTACAACACAATGGAAACTTTACACTTCTCAATGGTTAGCACACAATGGTAACTGTACCCTTCATAATGTTACCACACAATGGGAACTGTACACTTCACAACGTTGACCACACAATGGTAACTGTACACTTCACTATGATTACCACACAATCGCAACTTTACCCTTCGCAATGGTCACCACAGAATGAGAACTGTGCACTTCGCAATGGTTCCCACACAATGGGAACTGTACGCTTCACAATGGTTACCACACTATGGTAACTGCACACTTTGCAGCGGTTACCACACAATGGGAACTGTACACTTCTAAACTGTTACCTCACAATGGGAACTGTACACTTCACAATGGTTACCACAGAATGGGAACTGTACACTTCGCAATGGATACCACACAATGGGAACTGTACACTTCGCAATGCTTCCCACACAATGGTAACTGTACACTTCACAGTGGTTACAACACAATGGTAACTGTACACTTCACAATGGTTACACACAATGTAAACTCTACACTTCACAATGGTTACCACACAATGGAAACTGTACACTTCGCAATGGATACCACACAATAAGAACTCTACACTTCGCAGCATTTACCACACAATGGAAACCGTACACTTTACAGTTGTTACCACACAATGAGAACCGTAAACTTTACAATGGTTACACACGATGCTGATTGTACACTTAAAAATGGTTACCACACAATGGTAACTGTACACTTCACAGTGGTTACCTCTCAATGGAAACTCTACACCTCACAATGGTTACCACACAATGGGAACTGTACACTTCACAGTGTTTACCACACAATGGTAACTCTACACTTCACAATGGTTACCACACAATGGGAACTGTGCACGTCACAATGGTTACACACAATGAGAGCTCTACACTTCACAATTGTTCCCACATAATGGGAACTGTGCACACCACAGCAGTTACCACACAGTCGTAACTGTACACTTCACAATGCTTACACACAATAAGAGCTCTACACTTCACAATAGTTCCCACATAATCGGAACTGTACACTTCACTATGGTTACCACACGGTGGGAACTGTACACTTTACAGCAGTTACCACACCATAGAAACTGGGCATTTCACAATGGTTACCACACAGTAATAACTGTACACTTCACAATGGTTATCAGACAATGGAAACTGTACCCTTCACAATAGTTACCACACAATGAAAACTGTACACTTCACAATGGTTACACACTATGAGAACTGTAGGCTTCACAATGGTTACCACACAATGGGAACTTTACACTTCACAATGCTTATGACACAATGGAAACTTTACACTTCACAATGGTTCCCACACAATGGTAAATGTACAGTTTACAATGGTTACGGACAATGGCAAAAGTGCACTTCACGATGGTTACCACACAATTGGAACTTTACACTTCACAATGGTTACAAACAAAGGAAACTGTACACTTCACAATGGTTAAAACACAATGATAACTGTACACTTCACAACGGTTACCACACAATGGAAACTGTACACTTTGCAGTGGTTAGCTCACAATGGAAACTCTACACTTCACAATGGTTACCACACAATGGGATCTGTACACTTTGCAGCGGTCACCACACAATGGTAACTTTACTTTTCACAATGGTTACACACTATGGGAACTGTACACTTTACAATGGGTACCACACAATGGTGACTGTACACATCACAATGGTTACACACAAGGGGAGCTCTACACTTCAGAATGGTTACAACACAATGAAATCTGGACACTTCACTATGGTTAAACACAATGGGAACTGTACACTTCACAATGGTTACACACAATGGTAAATCTACATTTCTCAGCGGTCACCCCAAAAACGAAACTGCACACTTCACCGTGGTTACCACAAAACAGGAACTGTACACTTCACAATGATTACACACAAATGGAACTGTACACTTCACAATTGTTACCACACAATGGGAAATGTACAATTCACAATTT
Organism: Callithrix jacchus; assembly: GCF_049354715.1. Lineage (NCBI taxonomy): Eukaryota > Metazoa > Chordata > Mammalia > Primates > Cebidae > Callithrix > Callithrix jacchus. Next base: position 505,037 of record NC_133518.1, read on the forward strand.
TTACCACATCATGGGAACTGTACACTTGACAATGGTTACCACACAATGGGAATGGTACACTTCACAATGGTTACCACACCGTTGGAACTCTACACTTCACAGCGGTTACCACACAATGGGAACTGTACACTTCACAGCGGTTACCACACAATGGGAACTGTACACGTCACAATAGTTACCACACAATAAAAATTGTACGCTTCACAATGCTTACACACAATGGAAACTGTACACTTCACCATCGTTACCACACAATCGGAACTGTAAACCTTACAATGGTTTCCAAACAATAATAACTGTACACTTCACAATGGTTACCACGCAATGGGAACTGTACACTTTACAATGGTTTCCACAAAATGGTAAATGTACACTTCACAATGCTTACCACACAATGGGAACTGCACACATCACAATGGTTACTTGACGATGGTAACTGTACACTTGACAATGGTTACTAAAAATGGAAACTCTAAAATTGACAATGGTTACCACACAATGGTAACTGTACCCTTCACAATGGTTACCACACAATAATAACTGTACACTTCACAATGGTTACCACACAATGGTAACTGCACTCTTCACAGTGGTTACCACACAATGGTAACTGTACACTTTACAATGGTAACCATACAACGGAAACTGTACACTTCGGAGTCTTTACCACACAATGGTAACTCTACACTTCACAATGGTTACCACACAATAAAAACTGAACACTTCACAATGGTTACACATAATGGGAACTGTACACTTTCCAATGGTTACCACACAATGGGAACTGTACCCTTCACAATGGTTCCCATACAATGATAACTGTACACTTCATCATGGTTACCACACAATGGGAACTGTACACCTCACAATGGTTCCAACTCAATGGTAACTGTACACTTTACAACGGTTACTACCACACAATGGGAATTGTACACTTCACAATGGTTACCACACAATGGTAACTGTACACTTCAAAATGGTCACCACACAATGGGAACTTTACACTTCTCATTGGTTACCACACAATGGGAACTGTACACTTCATAATGGTTATGACACAATTGTACGTGTACACTATGCAGTGGTTACCACACAATGAGAACTTTACACGTCACAATGGTTACCACACAATAGTAACTGTGCATTTCAAAATGGTCACCACACAATGGGAACTGTCCACTTCGCAATGGTTATCGCACAATGGGAACTGCACACTTCACAGGTGTTACAACACAATGGAAACTTTACACTTCTCAATGGTTAGCACACAATGGTAACTGTACCCTTCATAATGTTACCACACAATGGGAACTGTACACTTCACAACGTTGACCACACAATGGTAACTGTACACTTCACTATGATTACCACACAATCGCAACTTTACCCTTCGCAATGGTCACCACAGAATGAGAACTGTGCACTTCGCAATGGTTCCCACACAATGGGAACTGTACGCTTCACAATGGTTACCACACTATGGTAACTGCACACTTTGCAGCGGTTACCACACAATGGGAACTGTACACTTCTAAACTGTTACCTCACAATGGGAACTGTACACTTCACAATGGTTACCACAGAATGGGAACTGTACACTTCGCAATGGATACCACACAATGGGAACTGTACACTTCGCAATGCTTCCCACACAATGGTAACTGTACACTTCACAGTGGTTACAACACAATGGTAACTGTACACTTCACAATGGTTACACACAATGTAAACTCTACACTTCACAATGGTTACCACACAATGGAAACTGTACACTTCGCAATGGATACCACACAATAAGAACTCTACACTTCGCAGCATTTACCACACAATGGAAACCGTACACTTTACAGTTGTTACCACACAATGAGAACCGTAAACTTTACAATGGTTACACACAATGGTGATTGTACACTTAAAAATGGTTACCACACAATGGTAACTGTACACTTCACAGTGGTTACCTCTCAATGGAAACTCTACACCTCACAATGGTTACCACACAATGGGAACTGTACACTTCACAGTGGTTACCACACAATGGTAACTCTACACTTCACAATGGTTACCACACAATGGGAACTGTGCACGTCACAATGGTTACACACAATGAGAGCTCTACACTTCACAATTGTTCCCACATAATGGGAACTGTGCACACCACAGCAGTTACCACACAGTCGTAACTGTACACTTCACAATGCTTACACACAATAAGAGCTCTACACTTCACAATAGTTCCCACATAATCGGAACTGTACACTTCACTATGGTTACCACACGGTGGGAACTGTACACTTTACAGCAGTTACCACACCATAGAAACTGGGCATTTCACAATGGTTACCACACAGTAATAACTGTACACTTCACAATGGTTATCAGACAATGGAAACTGTACCCTTCACAATAGTTACCACACAATGAAAACTGTACACTTCACAATGGTTACACACTATGAGAACTGTAGGCTTCACAATGGTTACCACACAATGGGAACTTTACACTTCACAATGCTTATGACACAATGGAAACTTTACACTTCACAATGGTTCCCACACAATGGTAAATGTACAGTTTACAATGGTTACGGACAATGGGAAAAGTGCACTTCACGATGGTTACCACACAATTGGAACTTTACACTTCACAATGATTACAAACAAAGGAAACTCTACACTTCACAATGGTTAAAACACAATGATAACTGTACACTTCACAACGGTTACCACACAATGGAAACTGTACACTTTGCAGTGGTTAGCTCACAATGGAAACTCTACACTTCACAATGGTTACCACACAATGGGATCTGTACACTTTGCAGCGGTCACCACACAATGGTAACTTTACTTTTCACAATGGTTACACACTATGGGAACTGTACACTTTACAATGGGTACCACACAATGGTGACTGTACACATCACAATGGTTACACACAAGGGGAGCTCTACACTTCAGAATGGTTACAACACAATGAAATCTGGACACTTCACTATGGTTAAACACAATGGGAACTGTACACTTCACAATGGTTACACACAATGGTAAATCTACATTTCTCAGCGGTCACCCCAAAAACGAAACTGCACACTTCACCGTGGTTACCACAAAACAGGAACTGTACACTTCACAATGATTACACACAAATGGAACTGTACACTTCACAATTGTTACCACACAATGGGAAATGTACAATTCACAATTTTTACCACATCATGGGAACTGTACACTTGACAATGGTTACCACACAATGGGAATGGTACACTTCACAATGGTTACCACACCGTTGGAACTCTACACTTCACAGCGGTTACCACACAATGGGAACTGTACACTTCACAGCGGTTACCACACAATGGGAACTGTACACGTCACAATAGTTACCACACAATAAAAATTGTACGCTTCACAATGCTTACACACAATGGAAACTGTACACTTCACCATCGTTACCACACAATCGGAACTGTAAACCTTACAATGGTTTCCAAACAATAATAACTGTACACTTCACAATGGTTACCACGCAGTGGGAACTGTACACTTTACAATGGTTTCCACAAAATGGTAAATGTACACTTCACAATGCTTACCACACAATGGGAACTGCACACATCACAATGGTTACTTGACGATGGTAACTGTACACTTGACAATGGTTACTAAAAATGGAAACTCTAAAATTGACAATGGTTACCACACAATGGTAACTGTACCCTTCACAATGGTTACCACACAATAATAACTGTACACTTCACAATGGTTACCACACAATGGTAACTGCACTCTTCACAGTGGTTACCACACAATGGTAACTGTACACTCTACAATGGTAACCATACAACGGAAACTGTACACTTCGGAGTCTTTACCACACAATGGTAACTCTACACTTCACAATGGTTACCACACAATAAAAACTGAACACTTCACAATGGTTACACATAATGGGAACTGTACACTTTCCAATGGTTACCACACAATGGGAACTGTACCCTTCACAATGGTTCCCATACAATGATAACTGTACACTTCATCATGGTTACCACACAATGGGAACTGTACACCTCACAATGGTTCCAACTCAATGGTAACTGTACACTTTACAACGGTTACTACCACACAATGGGAATTGTACACTTCACAATGGTTACCACACAATGGTAACTGTACACTTCAAAATGGTCACCACACAATGGGAACTTTACACTTCTCATTGGTTACCACACAATGGGAACTGTACACTTCATAATGGTTATGACACAATTGTACGTGTACACTATGCAGTGGTTACCACACAATGAGAACTTTACACGTCACAATGGTTACCACACAATAGTAACTGTGCATTTCAAAATGGTCACCACACAATGGGAACTGTCCACTTCGCAATGGTTATCGCACAATGGGAACTGCACGCTTCACAGGTGTTACAACACAATGGAAACTTTACACTTCTCAATGGTTAGCACACAATGGTAACTGTACCCTTCATAATGTTACCACACAATGGGAACTGTACACTTCACAACGTTGACCACACAATGGTAACTGTACACTTCACTATGATTACCACACAATCGCAACTTTACCCTTCGCAATGGTCACCACAGAATGAGAACTGTGCACTTCGCAATGGTTCCCACACAATGGGAACTGTACGCTTCACAATGGTTACCACACTATGGTAACTGCACACTTTGCAGCGGTTACCACACAATGGGAACTGTACACTTCTAAACTGTTACCTCACAATGGGAACTGTACACTTCACAATGGTTACCACAGAATGGGAACTGTACACTTCGCAATGGATACCACACAATGGGAACTGTACACTTCGCAATGCTTCCCACACAATGGTAACTGTACACTTCACAGTGGTTACAACACAATGGTAACTGTACACTTCACAATGGTTACACACAATGTAAACTCTACACTTCACAATGGTTACCACACAATGGAAACTGTACACTTCGCAATGGATACCACACAATAAGAACTCTACACTTCGCAGCATTTACCACACAATGGAAACCGTACACTTTACAGTTGTTACCACACAATGAGAACCGTAAACTTTACAATGGTTACACACAATGGTGATTGTACACTTAAAAATGGTTACCACACAATGGTAACTGTACACTTCACAGTGGTTACCTCTCAATGGAAACTCTACACCTCACAATGGTTACCACACAATGGGAACTGTACACTTCACAGTGGTTACCACACAATGGTAACTCTACACTTCACAATGGTTACCACACAATGGGAACTGTGCACGTCACAATGGTTACACACAATGAGAGCTCTACACTTCACAATTGTTCCCACATAATGGGAACTGTGCACACCACAGCAGTTACCACACAGTCGTAAGTGTACACTTCACAATGCTTACACACAATAAGAGCTCTACACTTCACAATAGTTCCCACATAATCGGAACTGTACACTTCACTATGGTTACCACACGGTGGGAACTGTACACTTTACAGCAGTTACCACACCATAGAAACTGGGCATTTCACAATGGTTACCACACAGTAATAACTGTACACTTCACAATGGTTATCAGACAATGGAAACTGTACCCTTCACAATAGTTACCACACAATGAAAACTGTACACTTCACAATGGTTACACACTATGAGAACTGTAGGCTTCACAATGGTTACCACACAATGGGAACTTTACACTTCACAATGCTTATGACACAATGGAAACTTTACACTTCACAATGGTTCCCACACAATGGTAAATGTACAGTTTACAATGGTTACGGACAATGGGAAAAGTGCACTTCACGATGGTTACCACACAATTGGAACTTTACACTTCACAATGGTTACAAACAAAGGAAACTGTACACTTCACAATGGTTAAAACACAATGATAACTGTACACTTCACAACGGTTACCACACAATGGAAACTGTACACTTTGCAGTGGTTAGCTCACAATGGAAACTCTACACTTCACAATGGTTACCACACAATGGGATCTGTACACTTTGCAGCGGTCACCACACAATGGTAACTTTACTTTTCACAATGGTTACACACTATGGGAACTGTACACTTTACAATGGGTACCACACAATGGTGACTGTACACATCACAATGGTTACACACAAGGGGAGCTCTACACTTCAGAATGGTTACAACACAATGAAATCTGGACACTTCACTATGGTTAAACACAATGGGAACTGTACACTTCACAATGGTTACACACAATGGTAAATCTACATTTCTCAGCGGTCACCCCAAAAACGAAACTGCACACTTCACCGTGGTTACCACAAAACAGGAACTGTACACTTCACAATGATTACACACAAATGGAACTGTACACTTCACAATTGTTACCACACAATGGGAAATGTACAATTCACAATTTTTACCACATCATGGGAACTGTACACTTGACAATGGTTACCACACAATGGGAATGGTACACTTCACAATGGTTACCACACCGTTGGAACTCTACACTTCACAGCGGTTACCACACAATGGGAACTGTACACTTCACAGCGGTTACCACACAATGGGAACTGTACACGTCACAATAGTTACCACACAATAAAAATTGTACGCTTCACAATGCTTACACACAATGGAAACTGTACACTTCACCATCGTTACCACACAATCGGAACTGTAAACCTTACAATGGTTTCCAAACAATAATAACTGTACACTTCACAATGGTTACCACGCAATGGGAACTGTACACTTTACAATGGTTTCCACAAAATGGTAAATGTACACTTCACAATGCTTACCACACAATGGGAACTGCACACATCACAATGGTTACTTGACGATGGTAACTGTACACTTGACAATGGTTACTAAAAATGGAAACTCTAAAATTGACAATGGTTACCACACAATGGTAACTGTACCCTTCACAATGGTTACCACACAATAATAACTGTACACTTCACAATGGTTACCACACAATGGTAACTGCACTCTTCACAGTGGTTACCACACAATGGTAACTGTACACTCTACAATGGTAACCATACAACGGAAACTCTACACTTCGGAGTCTTTACCACACAATGGTAACTCTACACTTCACAATGGTTACCACACAATAAAAACTGAACACTTCACAATGGTTACACATAATGGGAACTGTACACTTTCCAATGGTTACCACACAATGGGAACTGTACCCTTCACAATGGTTCCCATACAATGATAACTGTACACTTCATCATGGTTACCACACAATGGGAACTGTACACCTCACAATGGTTCCAACTCAATGGTAACTGTACACTTTACAACGGTTACTACCACACAATGGGAATTGTACACTTCACAATGGTTACCACACAATGGTAACTGTACACTTCAAAATGGTCACCACACAATGGGAACTTTACACTTCTCATTGGTTACCACACAATGGGAACTGTACACTTCATAATGGTTATGACACAATTGTACGTGTACACTATGCAGTGGTTACCACACAATGAGAACTTTACACGTCACAATGGTTACCACACAATAGTAACTGTGCATTTCAAAATGGTCACCACACAATGGGAACTGTCCACTTCGCAATGGTTATCGCACAATGGGAACTGCACACTTCACAGGTGTTACAACACAATGGAAACTTTACACTTCTCAATGGTTAGCACACAATGGTAACTGTACCCTTCATAATGTTACCACACAATGGGAACTGTACACTTCACAACGTTGACCACACAATGGTAACTGTACACTTCACTATGATTACCACACAATCGCAACTTTACCCTTCGCAATGGTCACCACAGAATGAGAACTGTGCACTTCGCAATGGTTCCCACACAATGGGAACTGTACGCTTCACAATGGTTACCACACTATGGTAACTGCACACTTTGCAGCGGTTACCACACAATGGGAACTGTACACTTCTAAACTGTTACCTCACAATGGGAACTGTACACTTCACAATGGTTACCACAGAATGGGAACTGTACACTTCGCAATGGATACCACACAATGGGAACTGTACACTTCGCAATGCTTCCCACACAATGGTAACTGTACACTTCACAGTGGTTACAACACAATGGTAACTGTACACTTCACAATGGTTACACACAATGTAAACTCTACACTTCACAATGGTTACCACACAATGGAAACTGTACACTTCGCAATGGATACCACACAATAAGAACTCTACACTTCGCAGCATTTACCACACAATGGAAACCGTACACTTTACAGTTGTTACCACACAATGAGAACCGTAAACTTTACAATGGTTACACACAATGCTGATTGTACACTTAAAAATGGTTACCACACAATGGTAACTGTACACTTCACAGTGGTTACCTCTCAATGGAAACTCTACACCTCACAATGGTTACCACACAATGGGAACTGTACACTTCACAGTGGTTACCACACAATGGTAACTCTACACTTCACAATGGTTACCACACAATGGGAACTGTGCACGTCACAATGGTTACACACAATGAGAGCTCTACACTTCACAATTGTTCCCACATAATGGGAACTGTGCACACCACAGCAGTTACCACACAGTCGTAAGTGTACACTTCACAATGCTTACACACAATAAGAGCTCTACACTTCACAATAGTTCCCACATAATCGGAACTGTACACTTCACTATGGTTACCACACGGTGGGAACTGTACACTTTACAGCAGTTACCACACCATAGAAACTGGGCATTTCACAATGGTTACCACACAGTAATAACTGTACACTTCACAATGGTTATCAGACAATGGAAACTGTACCCTTCACAATAGTTACCACACAATGAAAACTGTACACTTCACAATGGTTACACACTATGAGAACTGTAGGCTTCACAATGGTTACCACACAATGGGAACTTTACACTTCACAATGCTTATGACACAATGGAAACTTTACACTTCACAATGGTTCCCACACAATGGTAAATGTACAGTTTACAATGGTTACGGACAATGGGAAAAGTGCACTTCACGATGGTTACCACACAATTGGAACTTTACACTTCACAATGGTTACAAACAAAGGAAACTGTACACTTCACAATGGTTAAAACACAATGATAACTGTACACTTCACAACGGTTACCACACAATGGAAACTGTACACTTTGCAGTGGTTAGCTCACAATGGAAACTCTACACTTCACAATACCACACAATGGGATCTGTACACTTTGCAGCGGTCACCACACAATGGTAACTTTACTTTTCACAATGGTTACACACTATGGGAACTGTACACTTTACAATGGGTACCACACAATGGTGACTGTACACATCACAATGGTTACACACAAGGAAAGCTCTACACTTCAGAATGGTTACAACATAATGAAATCTGGACACTTCACTATGGTTAAACACAATGGGAACTGTACACTTCACAATGGTTACACACAATGGTAAATCTACATTTCTCAGCGGTCACCCCAAAAACGAAACTGCACACTTCACCGTGGTTACCACAAAACAGGAACTGTACACTTCACAATGATTACACATAAATGGAACTGTACACTTCACAATTGTTACCACACAATGGGAAATGTACAATTCACAATTTTTACCACATCATGGGAACTGTACACTTGACAATGGTTACCACACAATGGGAATGGTACACTTCACAATGGTTACCACACCGTTGGATCTCTACACTTCACAGCGGTTACCACACAATGGGAACTGTACACTTCACAGCGGTTACCACACAATGGGAACTGTACACGTCACAATAGTTACCACACAATAAAAATTGTACGCTTCACAATGCTTACACACAATGGAAACTGTACACTTCACCATCGTTACCACACAATCGGAACTGTAAACCTTACAATGGTTTCCAAACAATAATAACTGTACACTTCACAATGGTTACCACGCAATGGGAACTGTACACTTTACAATGGTTTCCACAAAATGGTAAATGTACACTTCACAATGCTTACCACACAATGGGAACTGCACACATCACAATGGTTACTTGACGATGGTAACTGTACACTTGACAATGGTTACTAAAAATGGAAACTCTAAAATTGACAATGGTTACCACACAATGGTAACTGTACCCTTCACAATGGTTACCACACAATAATAACTGTACACTTCACAATGGTTACCACACAATGGTAACTGCACTCTTCACAGTGGTTACCACACAATGGTAACTGTACACTTTACAATGGTAACCATACAACGGAAACTGTACACTTCGGAGTCTTTACCACACAATGGTAACTCTACACTTCACAATGGTTACCACACAATAAAAGCTGAACACTTCACAATGGTTACACATAATGGGAACTGTACACTTTCCAATGGTTACCACACAATGGGAACTGTACCCTTCACAATGGTTCCCATACAATGATAACTGTACACTTCATCATGGTTACCACACAATGGGAACTGTACACCTCACAATGGTTCCAACTCAATGGTAACTGTACACTTTACAACGGTTACTACCACACAATGGGAATTGTACACTTCACAATGGTTACCACACAATGGTAACTGTACACTTCAAAATGGTCACCACACAATGGGAACTTTACACTTCTCATTGGTTACCACACAATGGGAACTGTACACTTCATAATGGTTATGACACAATTGTACGTGTACACTATGCAGTGGTTACCACACAATGAGAACTTTACACGTCACAATGGTTACCACACAATAGTAACTGTGCATTTCAAAATGGTCACCACACAATGGGAACTGTCCACTTCGCAATGGTTATCGCACAATGGGAACTGCACACTTCACAGGTGTTACAACACAATGGAAACTTTACACTTCTCAATGGTTAGCACACAATGGTAACTGTACCCTTCATAATGTTACCACACAATGGGAACTGTACACTTCACAACGTTGACCACACAATGGTAACTGTACACTTCACTATGATTACCACACAATCGCAACTTTACCCTTCGCAATGGTCACCACAGAATGAGAACTGTGCACTTCGCAATGGTTCCCACACAATGGGAACTGTACGCTTCACAATGGTTACCACACTATGGTAACTGCACACTTTGCAGCGGTTACCACACAATGGGAACTGTACACTTCTAAACTGTTACCTCACAATGGGAACTGTACACTTCACAATGGTTACCACAGAATGGGAACTGTACACTTCGCAATGGATACCACACAATGGGAACTGTACACTTCGCAATGCTTCCCACACAATGGTAACTGTACACTTCACAGTGGTTACAACACAATGGTAACTGTACACTTCACAATGGTTACACACAATGTAAACTCTACACTTCACAATGGTTACCACACAATGGAAACTGTACACTTCGCAATGGATACCACACAATAAGAACTCTACACTTCGCAGCATTTACCACACAATGGAAACCGTACACTTTACAGTTGTTACCACACAATGAGAACCGTAAACTTTACAATGGTTACACACGATGCTGATTGTACACTTAAAAATGGTTACCACACAATGGTAACTGTACACTTCACAGTGGTTACCTCTCAATGGAAACTCTACACCTCACAATGGTTACCACACAATGGGAACTGTACACTTCACAGTGGTTACCACACAATGGTAACTCTACACTTCACAATGGTTACCACACAATGGGAACTGTGCACGTCACAATGGTTACACACAATGAGAGCTCTACACTTCACAATTGTTCCCACATAATGGGAACTGTGCACACCACAGCAGTTACCACACAGTCGTAACTGTACACTTCACAATGGTTACACACAATAAGAGCTCTACACTTCACAATAGTTCCCACATAATCGGAACTGTACACTTCACTATGGTTACCACACGGTGGGAACTGTACACTTTACAGCAGTTACCACACCATAGAAACTGGGCATTTCACAATGGTTACCACACAGTAATAACTGTACACTTCACAATGGTTATCAGACAATGGAAACTGTACCCTTCACAATAGTTACCACACAATGAAAACTGTACACTTCACAATGGTTACACACTATGAGAACTGTAGGCTTCACAATGGTTACCACACAATGGGAACTTTACACTTCACAATGCTTATGACACAATGGAAACTTTACACTTCACAATGGTTCCCACACAATGGTAAATGTACAGTTTACAATGGTTACCGACAATGGCAAAAGTGCACTTCACGATGGTTACCACACAATTGGAACTTTACACTTCACAATGGTTACAAACAAAGGAAACTGTACACTTCACAATGGTTAAAACACAATGATAACTGTACACTTCACAACGGTTACCACACAATGGAAACTGTACACTTTGCAGTGGTTAGCTCACAATGGAAACTCTACACTTCACAATGGTTACCACACAAAGGGATCTGTACACTTTGCAGCGGTCACCACACAATGGTAACTTTACTTTTCACAATGGTTACACACTATGGGAACTGTACACTTTACAATGGGTACCACACAATGGTGACTGTACACATCACAATGGTTACACACAAGGGGAGCTCTACACTTCAGAATGGTTACAACACAATGAAATCTGGACACTTCACTATGGTTAAACACAATGGGAACTGTACACTTCACAATGGTTACACACAATGGTAAATCTACATTTCTCCGCGGTCACCCCGAAAACGAAACTGCACACTTCAGAATGGTTACCACAAAACAGGAACTGTACACTTCACAATGATTACACACAAATGGAACTGTACACTTCACAATTGTTACCACACAATGGGAAATGTACAATTCACAATTTTTACCACATCATGGGAACTGTACACTTGACAATGGTTACCACACAATGGGAATGGTACACTTCACAATGGTTACCACACAGTTGGAACTCTACACTTCACAGCGGTTACCACACAATGGGAACTGTACACTTCACAGCGGTTACCACACAATGGTAACTGTACACGTCACAATAGTTACCACACAATAAAAACTGTACGCTTCACAATGCTTACACACAATGGAAACTGTACACTTCACCATCGTTACCACACAATCGGAACTGTAAACCTTACAATGGTTTCCAAACAATAATAACTGTACACTTCACAATGGTTACCACGCAATGGGAACTGTACACTTTACAATGGTTTCCACAAAATGGTAAATGTACACTTCACAATGCTTACCACACAATGGGAACTGTACACATCACAATGGTTACTTGACGATGGTAACTGTACACTTGACAATGGTTACTAAAAATGGAAACTCTAAAATTGACAATGGTTACCACACAATGGTAACTGTACCCTTCACAATGGTTACCACACAATAATAACTGTACACTTCACAATGGTTACCACACAATGGTAACTGCACTCTTCACAGTGGTTACCACACAATGGTAACTGTACACTCTACAATGGTAACCATACAACGGAAACTGTACACTTCGGAGTCTTTACCACACAATGGTAACTCTACACTTCACAATGGTTACCACACAATAAAAACTGAACACTTCACAATGGTTACACATAATGGGAACTGTACACTTTCCAATGGTTACCACACAATGGGAACTGTACCCTTCACAATGGTTCCCATACAATGATAACTGTACACTTCATCATGGTTACCACACAATGGGAACTGTACACTTCACAATGGTTCCAACTCAATGGTAACTGTACACTTTACAACGGTTACTACCACACAATGGGAATTGTACACTTCACAATGGTTACCACACAATGGTAACTGTACACTTCAAAATGGTCACCACACAATGGGAACTTTACACTTCTCATTGGTTACCACACAATGGGAACTGTACACTTCATAATGGTTATGACACAATTGTACGTGTACACTATGCAGTGGTTACCACACAATGAGAACTTTACACGTCACAATGGTTACCACACAATAGTAACTGTGCATTTCAAAATGGTCACCACACAATGGGAACTGTCCACTTCGCAATGGTTATCGCACAATGGGAACTGCACGCTTCACTGGTGTTACAACACAATGGAAACTTTACACTTCTCAATGGTTAGCACACAATGGTAACTGTACCCTTCATAATGTTACCACACAATGGGAACTGTACACTTCACAACGTTGACCACACAATGGTAACTGTACACTTCACTATGATTACCACACAATCGCAACTTTACCCTTCGCAATGGTCACCACAGAATGAGAACTGTGCACTTCGCAATGGTTCCCACACAATGGGAACTGTACGCTTCACAATGGTTACCACACTATGGTAACTGCACACTTTGCAGCGGTTACCACACAATGAAAACTGTACACTTCTAAACTGTTACCTCACAATGGGAACTGTACACTTCACAATGGTTACCACAGAATGGGAACTGTACACTTCGCAATGGATACCACACAATGGGAACTGTACACTTCGCAATGCTTCCCACACAATGGTAACTGTACACTTCACAGTGGTTACAACACAATGGTAACTGTACACTTCACAATGGTTACACACAATGTAAACTCTACACTTCACAATGGTTACCACACAATGGAAACTGTACACTTCGCAATGGATACCACACAATAAGAACTCTACACTTCGCAGCATTTACCACACAATGGAAACCGTACACTTTACAGTTGTTACCACACAATGAGAACCGTAAACTTTACAATGGTTACACACAATGCTGATTGTACACTTAAAAATGGTTACCACACAATGGTAACTGTACACTTCACAGTGGTTACCTCTCAATGGAAACTCTACACCTCACAATGGTTACCACACAATGGGAACTGTACACTTCACAGTGGTTACCACACAATGGTAACTCTACACTTCACAATGGTTACCACACAATGGGAACTGTGCACGTCACAATGGTTACACACAATGAGAGCTCTACACTTCACAATTGTTCCCACATAATGGGAACTGTGCACACCACAGCAGTTACCACACAGTCGTAACTGTACACTTCACAATGGTTACACACAATAAGAGCTCTACACTTCACAATAGTTCCCACATAATCGGAACTGTACACTTCACTATGGTTACCACACGGTGGGAACTGTACCCTTTACAGCAGTTACCACACCATAGAAACTGGGCATTTCACAATGGTTACCACACAGTAATAACTGTACACTTCACAATGGTTATCAGACAATGGAAACTGTACCCTTCACAATAGTTACCACACAATGAAAACTGTACACTTCACAATGGTTACACACTATGAGAACTGTAGGCTTCACAATGGTTACCACACAATGGGAACTTTACACTTCACAATGCTTATGACACAATGGAAACTTTACACTTCACAATGGTTCCCACACAATGGTAAATGTACAGTTTACAATGGTTACGGACAATGGGAAAAGTGCACTTCACGATGGTTACCACACAATTGGAACTTTACACTTCACAATGGTTACAAACAAAGGAAACTGTACACTTCACAATGGTTAAAACACAATGATAACTGTACACTTCACAACGGTTACCACACAATGGAAACTGTACACTTTGCAGTGGTTAGCTCACAATGGAAACTCTACACTTCACAATGGTTACCACACAATGGGATCTGTACACTTTGCAGCGGTCACCACACAATGGTAACTTTACTTTTCACAATGGTAACACACTATGGTAACTGTGCACTTTACAATGGGTACCACACAAAGGTGACTGTACACATCACAATGGTTACACACAAGGAAAGCTCTACACTTCAGAATGGTTACAACATAATGAAATCTGGACACTTCACTATGGTTAAACACAATGGGAACTGTACACTTCACAATGGTTACACACAATGGTAAATCTACATTTCTCAGCGGTCACCCCGAAAACGAAACTGCACACTTCACCGTGGTTACCACCAAACAGGAACTGTACACTTCACAATGATTACACACAAATGGAACTGTACACTTCACAATTGTTACCACACAATGGGAAATGTACAATTCACAATTTTTACCACATCATGGGAACTGTACACTTGACAATGGTTACCACACAATGGGAATGGTACACTTCACAATGGTTACCACACCGTTGGAACTCTACACTTCACAGCGGTTACCACACAATGGGAACTGTACACTTCACAGCGGTTACCACACAATGGGAACTGTACACGTCACAATAGTTACCACACAATAATAATTGTACGCTTCACAATGCTTACACACAATGGAAACTGTACACTTCACCATCGTTACCACACAATCGGAACTGTAAACCTTACAATGGTTTCCTAACAATAATAACTGTACACTTCACAATGGTTACCACGCAATGGGAACTGTACACTTTACAATGGTTTCCACAAAATGGTAAATGTATACTTCACAATTCTTACCACACAATGGGAACTGCACACATCCCAATGGTTACTTGACGATGGTAACTGTACACTTGACAATGGTTACTAAAAATGGAAACTCTAAAATTGACAATGGTTACCACACAATGGTAACTGTATTCTTCACAATGGTTACCACACAATAATAACTGTACACTTCACAATGGTTACCACACAATGGTAACTGCACTCTTCACAATGGTTACCACACAATGGTAACTGTACACTCTACAATGGTAACCATACAACGGAAACTGTACACTTCGGAGTCTTTACCACACAATGGTAACTCTACACTTCACAATGGTTACCACACAATAAAAACTGAACACTTCACAATGGTTACACATAATGGGAACTGTACACTTTCCAATGGTTACCACACAATGGGAACTGTACCCTTCACAATGGTTCCCATACAATGATAACTGTACACTTCATCATGGTTACCACACAATGGGAACTGTACACCTCACAATGGTTCCAACTCAATGGTAACTGTACACTTTACAACGGTTACTACCACACAATGGGAATTGTACACTTCACAATGGTTACCACACAATGGTAACTGTACACTTCAAAATGGTCACCACACAATGGGAACTTTACACTTCTCATTGGTTACCACACAATGGGAACTGTACACTTCATAATGGTTATGACACAATTGTACGTGTACACTATGCAGTGGTTACCACACAATGAGAACTTTACACGTCACAATGGTTACCACACAATAGTAACTGTGCATTTCAAAATGGTCACCACACAATGGGAACTGTCCACTTCGCAATGGTTATCGCACAATGGGAACTGCACACTTCACAGGTGTTACAACACAATGGAAACTTTACACTTCTCAATGGTTAGCACACAATGGTAACTGTACCCTTCATAATGTTACCACACAATGGGAACTGTACACTTCACAACGTTGACCACACAATGGTAACTGTACACTTCACTATGATTACCACACAATCGCAACTTTACCCTTCGCAATGGTCACCACAGAATGAGAACTGTGCACTTCGCAATGGTTCCCACACAATGGGAACTGTACGCTTCACAATGGTTACCACACTATGGTAACTGCACACTTTGCAGCGGTTACCACACAATGGGAACTGTACACTTCTAAACTGTTACCTCACAATGGGAACTGTACACTTCACAATGGTTACCACAGAATGGGAACTGTACACTTCGCAATGGATACCACACAATGGGAACTGTACACTTCGCAATGCTTCCCACACAATGGTAACTGTACACTTCACAGTGGTTACAACACAATGGTAACTGTACACTTCACAATGGTTACACACAATGTAAACTCTACACTTCACAATGGTTACCACACAATGGAAACTGTACACTTCGCAATGGATACCACACAATAAGAACTCTACACTTCGCAGCATTTACCACACAATGGAAACCGTACACTTTACAGTTGTTACCACACAATGAGAACCGTAAACTTTACAATGGTTACACACGATGCTGATTGTACACTTAAAAATGGTTACCACACAATGGTAACTGTACACTTCACAGTGGTTACCTCTCAATGGAAACTCTACACCTCACAATGGTTACCACACAATGGGAACTGTACACTTCACAGTGGTTACCACACAATGGTAACTCTACACTTCACAATGGTTACCACACAATGGGAACTGTGCACGTCACAATGGTTACACACAATGAGAGCTCTACACTTCACAATTGTTCCCACATAATGGGAACTGTGCACACCACAGCAGTTACCACACAGTCGTAAGTGTACACTTCACAATGCTTACACACAATAAGAGCTCTACACTTCACAATAGTTCCCACATAATCGGAACTGTACACTTCACTATGGTTACCACACGGTGGGAACTGTACACTTTACAGCAGTTACCACACCATAGAAACTGGGCATTTCACAATGGTTACCACACAGTAATAACTGTACACTTCACAATGGTTATCAGACAATGGAAACTGTACCCTTCACAATAGTTACCACACAATGAAAACTGTACACTTCACAATGGTTACACACTATGAGAACTGTAGGCTTCACAATGGTTACCACACAATGGGAACTTTACACTTCACAATGCTTATGACACAATGGAAACTTTACACTTCACAATGGTTCCCACACAATGGTAAATGTACAGTTTACAATGGTTACGGACAATGGCAAAAGTGCACTTCACGATGGTTACCACACAATTGGAACTTTACACTTCACAATGGTTACAAACAAAGGAAACTGTACACTTCACAATGGTTAAAACACAATGATAACTGTACACTTCACAACGGTTACCACACAATGGAAAGTGTACACTTTGCAGTGGTTAGCTCACAATGGAAACTCTACACTTCACAATGGTTACCACACAATGGGATCTGTACACTTTGCAGCGGTCACCACACAATGGTAACTTTACTTTTCACAATGGTTACACACTATGGGAACTGTACACTTTACAATGGGTACCACACAATGGTGACTGTACACATCACAATGGTTACACACAAGGGGAGCTCTACACTTCAGAATGGTTACAACACAATGAAATCTGGACACTTCACTATGGTTAAACACAATGGGAACTGTACACTTCACAATGGTTACACACAATGGTAAATCTACATTTCTCAGCGGTCACCCCAAAAACGAAACTGCACACTTCACCGTGGTTACCACAAAACAGGAACTGTACACTTCACAATGATTACACACAAATGGAACTGTACACTTCACAATTGTTACCACACAATGGGAAATGTACAATTCACAATTTTTACCACATCATGGGAACTGTACACTTGACAATGGTTACCACACAATGGGAATGGTACACTTCACAATGGTTACCACACCGTTGGAACTCTACACTTCACAGCGGTTACCACACAATGGGAACTGTACACTTCACAGCGGTTACCACACAATGGGAACTGTACACGTCACAATAGTTACCACACAATAAAAATTGTACGCTTCACAATGCTTACACACAATGGAAACTGTACACTTCACCATCGTTACCACACAATCGGAACTGTAAACCTTACAATGGTTTCCAAACAATAATAACTGTACACTTCACAATGGTTACCACGCAATGGGAACTGTACACTTTACAATGGTTTCCACAAAATGGTAAATGTACACTTCACAATGCTTACCACACAATGGGAACTGCACACATCACAATGGTTACTTGACGATGGTAACTGTACACTTGACAATGGTTACTAAAAATGGAAACTCTAAAATTGACAATGGTTACCACACAATGGTAACTGTACCCTTCACAATGGTTACCACACAATAATAACTGTACACTTCACAATGGTTACCACACAATGGTAACTGCACTCTTCACAGTGGTTACCACACAATGGTAACTGTACACTCTACAATGGTAACCATACAACGGAAACTGTACACTTCGGAGTCTTTACCACACAATGGTAACTCTACACTTCACAATGGTTACCACACAATAAAAACTGAACACTTCACAATGGTTACACATAATGGGAACTGTACACTTTCCAATGGTTACCACACAATGGGAACTGTACCCTTCACAATGGTTCCCATACAATGATAACTGTACACTTCATCATGGTTACCACACAATGGGAACTGTACACCTCACAATGGTTCCAACTCAATGGTAACTGTACACTTTACAACGGTTACTACCACACAATGGGAATTGTACACTTCACAATGGTTACCACACAATGGTAACTGTACACTTCAAAATGGTCACCACACAATGGGAACTTTACACTTCTCATTGGTTACCACACAATGGGAACTGTACACTTCATAATGGTTATGACACAATTGTACGTGTACACTATGCAGTGGTTACCACACAATGAGAACTTTACACGTCACAATGGTTACCACACAATAGTAACTGTGCATTTCAAAATGGTCACCACACAATGGGAACTGTCCACTTCGCAATGGTTATCGCACAATGGGAACTGCACACTTCACAGGTGTTACAACACAATGGAAACTTTACACTTCTCAATGGTTAGCACACAATGGTAACTGTACCCTTCATAATGTTACCACACAATGGGAACTGTACACTTCACAACGTTGACCACACAATGGTAACTGTACACTTCACTATGATTACCACACAATCGCAACTTTACCCTTCGCAATGGTCACCACAGAATGAGAACTGTGCCCTTCGCAATGGTTCCCACACAATGGGAACTGTACGCTTCACAATGGTTACCACACTATGGTAACTGCACACTTTGCAGCGGTTACCACACAATGGGAACTGTACACTTCTAAACTGTTACCTCACAATGGGAACTGTACACTTCACAATGGTTACCACAGAATGGGAACTGTACACTTCGCAATGGATACCACACAATGGGAACTGTACACTTCGCAATGCTTCCCACACAATGGTAACTGTACACTTCACAGTGGTTACAACACAATGGTAACTGTACACTTCACAATGGTTACACACAATGTAAACTCTACACTTCACAATGGTTACCACACAATGGAAACTGTACACTTCGCAATGGATACCACACAATAAGAACTCTACACTTCGCAGCATTTACCACACAATGGAAACCGTACACTTTACAGTTGTTACCACACAATGAGAACCGTAAACTTTACAATGGTTACACACGATGCTGATTGTACACTTAAAAATGGTTACCACACAATGGTAACTGTACACTTCACAGTGGTTACCTCTCAATGGAAACTCTACACCTCACAATGGTTACCACACAATGGGAACTGTACACTTCACAGTGGTTACCACACAATGGTAACTCTACACTTCACAATGGTTACCACACAATGGGAACTGTGCACGTCACAATGGTTACACACAATGAGAGCTCTACACTTCACAATTGTTCCCACATAATGGGAACTGTGCACACCACAGCAGTTACCACACAGTCGTAAGTGTACACTTCACAATGCTTACACACAATAAGAGCTCTACACTTCACAATAGTTCCCACATAATCGGAACTGTACACTTCACTATGGTTACCACACGGTGGGAACTGTACACTTTACAGCAGTTACCACACCATAGAAACTGGGCATTTCACAATGGTTACCACACAGTAATAACTGTACACTTCACAATGGTTATCAGACAATGGAAACTGTACCCTTCACAATAGTTACCACACAATGAAAACTGTACACTTCACAATGGTTACACACTATGAGAACTGTAGGCTTCACAATGGTTACCACACAATGGGAACTTTACACTTCACAATGCTTATGACACAATGGAAACTTTACACTTCACAATGGTTCCCACACAATGGTAAATGTACAGTTTACAATGGTTACGGACAATGGCAAAAGTGCACTTCACGATGGTTACCACACAATTGGAACTTTACACTTCACAATGGTTACAAACAAAGGAAACTGTACACTTCACAATGGTTAAAACACAATGATAACTGTACACTTCACAACGGTTACCACACAATGGAAACTGTACACTTTGCAGTGGTTAGCTCACAATGGAAACTCTACACTTCACAATGGTTACCACACAAAGGGATCTGTACACTTTGCAGCGGTCACCACACAATGGTAACTTTACTTTTCACAATGGTTACACACTATGGGAACTGTACACTTTACAATGGGTACCACACAATGGTGACTGTACACATGACAATGGTTACACACAAGGGGAGCTCTACACTTCAGAATGGTTACAACACAATGAAATCTGGACACTTCACTATGGTTAAACACAATGGGAACTGTACACTTCACAATGGTTACACACAATGGTAAATCTACATTTCTCAGCGGTCACCCCGAAAACGAAACTGCACACTTCACCGTGGTTACCACAAAACAGGAACTGTACACTTCACAATGATTACACACAAATGGAACTGTACACTTCACAATTGTTACCACACAATGGGAAATGTACAATTCACAATTTTTACCACATCATGGGAACTGTACACTTGACAATGGTTACCACACAATGGGAATGGTACACTTCACAATGGTTACCACACCGTTGGAACTCTACACTTCACAGCGGTTACCACACAATGGGAACTGTACACTTCACAGCGGTTACCACACAATGGGAACTGTACACGTCACAATAGTTACCACACAATAAAAACTGTACGCTTCACAATGCTTACACACAATGGAAACTGTACACTTCACCATCGTTACCACACAATCGGAACTGTAAACCTTACAATGGTTTCCAAACAATAATAACTGTACACTTCACAATGGTTACCACGCAATGGGAACTGTACACTTTACAATGGTTTCCACAAAATGGTAAATGTACACTTCACAATGCTTACCACACAATGGGAACTGCACACATCACAATGGTTACTTGACGATGGTAACTGTACACTTGACAATGGTTACTAAAAATGGAAACTCTAAAATTGACAATGGTTACCACACAATGGTAACTGTACCCTTCACAATGGTTACCACACAATAATAACTGTACACTTCACAATGGTTACCACACAATGGTAACTGCACTCTTCACAGTGGTTACCACACAATGGTAACTGTACACTCTACAATGGTAACCATACAACGGAAACTGTACACTTCGGAGTCTTTACCACACAATGGTAACTCTACACTTCACAATGGTTACCACACAATAAAAACTGAACACTTCACAATGGTTACACATAATGGGAACTGTACACTTTCCAATGGTTACCACACAATGGGAACTGTACCCTTCACAATGGTTCCCATACAATGATAACTGTACACTTCATCATGGTTACCACACAATGGGAACTGTACACCTCACAATGGTTCCAACTCAATGGTAACTGTACACTTTACAACGGTTACTACCACACAATGGGAATTGTACACTTCACAATGGTTACCACACAATGGTAACTGTACACTTCAAAATGGTCACCACACAATGGGAACTTTACACTTCTCATTGGTTACCACACAATGGGAACTGTACACTTCATAATGGTTATGACACAATTGTACGTGTACACTATGCAGTGGTTACCACACAATGAGAACTTTACACGTCACAATGGTTACCACACAATAGTAACTGTGCATTTCAAAATGGTCACCACACAATGGGAACTGTCCACTTCGCAATGGTTATCGCACAATGGGAACTGCACACTTCACAGGTGTTACAACACAATGGAAACTTTACACTTCTCAATGGTTAGCACACAATGGTAACTGTACCCTTCATAATGTTACCACACAATGGGAACTGTACACTTCACAACGTTGACCACACAATGGTAACTGTACACTTCACTATGATTACCACACAATCGCAACTTTACCCTTCGCAATGGTCACCACAGAATGAGAACTGTGCACTTCGCAATGGTTCCCACACAATGGGAACTGTACGCTTCACAATGGTTACCACACTATGGTAACTGCACACTTTGCAGCGGTTACCACACAATGGGAACTGTACACTTCTAAACTGTTACCTCACAATGGGAACTGTACACTTCACAATGGTTACCACAGAATGGGAACTGTACACTTCGCAATGGATACCACACAATGGGAACTGTACACTTCGCAATGCTTCCCACACAATGGTAACTGTACACTTCACAGTGGTTACAACACAATGGTAACTGTACACTTCACAGTGGTTACACACAATGTCAACTCTACACTTCACAATGGTTACCACACAATGGAAACTGTACACTTCGCAATGGATACCACACAATAAGAACTCTACACTTCGCAGCATTTACCACACAATGGAAACCGTACACTTTACAGTTGTTACCACACAATGAGAACCGTAAACTTTACAATGGTTACACACGATGCTGATTGTACACTTAAAAATGGTTACCACACAATGGTAACTGTACACTTCACAGTGGTTACCTCTCAATGGAAACTCTACACCTCACAATGGTTACCACACAATGGGAACTGTACACTTCACAGTGGTTACCACACAATGGTAACTCTACACTTCACAATGGTTACCACACAATGGGAACTGTGCACGTCACAATGGTTACACACAATGAGAGCTCTACACTTCACAATTGTTCCCACATAATGGGAACTGTGCACACCACAGCAGTTACCACACAGTCGTAAGTGTACACTTCACAATGCTTACACACAATAAGAGCTCTACACTTCACAATAGTTCCCACATAATCGGAACTGTACACTTCACTATGGTTACCACACAGTGGGAACTGTACACTTTACAGCAGTTACCACACCATAGAAACTGGGCATTTCACAATGGTTACCACACAGTAATAACTGTACACTTCACAATGGTTATCAGACAATGGAAACTGTACCCTTCACAATAGTTACCACACAATGAAAACTGTACACTTCACAATGGTTACACACTATGAGAACTGTAGGCTTCACAATGGTTACCACACAATGGGAACTTTACACTTCACAATGCTTATGACACAATGGAAACTTTACACTTCACAATGGTTCCCACACAATGGTAAATGTACAGTTTACAATGGTTACGGACAATGGGAAAAGTGCACTTCACGATGGTTACCACACAATTGGAACGTTACACTTCACAATGGTTACAAACAAAGGAAACTGTACACTTCACAATGGTTAAAACACAATGATAACTGTACACTTCACAACGGTTACCACACAATGGAAACTGTACACTTTGCAGTGGTTAGCTCACAATGGAAACTCTACACTTCACAATGGTTACCACACAAAGGGATCTGTACACTTTGCAGCGGTCACCACACAATGGTAACTTTACTTTTCACAATGGTTACACACTATGGGAACTGTACACTTTACAATGGGTACCACACAATGGTGACTGTACACATGACAATGGTTACACACAAGGGGAGCTCTACACTTCAGAATGGTTACAACACAATGAAATCTGGACACTTCACTATGGTTAAACACAATGGGAACTGTACACTTCACAATGGTTACACACAATGGTAAATCTACATTTCTCCGCAGTCACCCCGAAAACGAAACTGCACACTTCAGAATGGTTACCACAAAACAGGAACTGTACACTTCACAATGATTACACACAAATGGAACTGTACACTTCACAATTGTTACCACACAATGGGAAATGTACAATTCACAATTTTTACCACATCATGGGAACTGTACACTTGACAATGGTTACCACACAATGGGAATGGTACACTTCACAATGGTTACCACACAGTTGGAACTCTACACTTCACAGCGGTTACCACACAATGGGAACTGTACACTTCACAGCGGTTACCACACAATGGTAACTGTACACGTCACAATAGTTACCACACAATAAAAACTGTACGCTTCACAATGCTTACACACAATGGAAACTGTACACTTCACCATCGTTACCACACAATCGGAACTGTAAACCTTACAATGGTTTCCAAACAATAATAACTGTACACTTCACAATGGTTACCACGCAATGGGAACTGTACACTTTACAATGGTTTCCACAAAATGGTAAATGTACACTTCACAATGCTTACCACACAATGGGAACTGTACACATCACAATGGTTACTTGACGATGGTAACTGTACACTTGACAATGGTTACTAAAAATGGAAACTCTAAAATTGACAATGGTTACCACACAATGGTAACTGTACCCTTCACAATGGTTACCACACAATAATAACTGTACACTTCACAATGGTTACCACACAATGGTAACTGCACTCTTCACAGTGGTTACCACACAATGGTAACTGTACACTCTACAATGGTAACCATACAACGGAAACTGTACACTTCGGAGTCTTTACCACACAATGGTAACTCTACACTTCACAATGGTTACCACACAATAAAAACTGAACACTTCACAATGGTTACACATAATGGGAACTGTACACTTTCCAATGGTTACCACACAATGGGAACTGTACCCTTCACAATGGTTCCCATACAATGATAACTGTACACTTCATCATGGTTACCACACAATGGGAACTGTACACTTCACAATGGTTCCAACTCAATGGTAACTGTACACTTTACAACGGTTACTACCACACAATGGGAATTGTACACTTCACAATGGTTACCACACAATGGTAACTGTACACTTCAAAATGGTCACCACACAATGGGAACTTTACACTTCTCATTGGTTACCACACAATGGGAACTGTACACTTCATAATGGTTATGACACAATTGTACGTGTACACTATGCAGTGGTTACCACACAATGAGAACTTTACACGTCACAATGGTTACCACACAATAGTAACTGTGCATTTCAAAATGGTCACCACACAATGGGAACTGTCCACTTCGCAATGGTTATCGCACAATGGGAACTGCACACTTCACAGGTGTTACAACACAATGGAAACTTTACACTTCTCAATGGTTAGCACACAATGGTAACTGTACCCTTCATAATGTTACCACACAATGGGAACTGTACACTTCACAACGTTGACCACACAATGGTAACTGTACACTTCACTATGATTACCACACAATCGCAACTTTACCCTTCGCAATGGTCACCACAGAATGAGAACTGTGCACTTCGCAATGGTTCCCACACAATGGGAACTGTACGCTTCACAATGGTTACCACACTATGGTAACTGCACACTTTGCAGCGGTTACCACACAATGGGAACTGTACACTTCTAAACTGTTACCTCACAATGGGAACTGTACACTTCACAATGGTTACCACAGAATGGGAACTGTACACTTCGCAATGGATACCACACAATGGGAACTGTACACTTCGCAATGCTTCCCACACAATGGTAACTGTACACTTCACAGTGGTTACAACACAATGGTAACTGTACACTTCACAATGGTTACACACAATGTAAACTCTACACTTCACAATGGTTACCACACAATGGAAACTGTACACTTCGCAATGGATACCACACAATAAGAACTCTACACTTCGCAGCATTTACCACACAATGGAAACCGTACACTTTACAGTTGTTACCACACAATGAGAACCGTAAACTTTACAATGGTTACACACGATGCTGATTGTACACTTAAAAATGGTTACCACACAATGGTAACTGTACACTTCACAGTGGTTACCTCTCAATGGAAACTCTACACCTCACAATGGTTACCACACAATGGGAACTGTACACTTCACAGTGGTTACCACACAATGGTAACTCTACACTTCACAATGGTTACCACACAATGGGAACTGTGCACGTCACAATGGTTACACACAATGAGAGCTCTACACTTCACAATTGTTCCCACATAATGGGAACTGTGCACACCACAGCAGTTACCACACAGTCGTAACTGTACACTTCACAATGGTTACACACAATAAGAGCTCTACACTTCACAATAGTTCCCACATAATCGGAACTGTACACTTCACTATGGTTACCACACGGTGGGAACTGTACACTTTACAGCAGTTACCACACCATAGAAACTGGGCATTTCACAATGGTTACCACACAGTAATAACTGTACACTTCACAATGGTTATCAGACAATGGAAACTGTACCCTTCACAATAGTTACCACACAATGAAAACTGTACACTTCACAATGGTTACACACTATGAGAACTGTAGGCTTCACAATGGTTACCACACAATGGGAACTTTACACTTCACAATGCTTATGACACAATGGAAACTTTACACTTCACAATGGTTCCCACACAATGGTAAATGTACAGTTTACAATGGTTACGGACAATGGGAAAAGTGCACTTCACGATGGTTACCACACAATTGGAACTTTACACTTCACAATGGTTACAAACAAAGGAAACTGTACACTTCACAATGGTTAAAACACAATGATAACTGTACACTTCACAACGGTTACCACACAATGGAAACTGTACACTTTGCAGTGGTTAGCTCACAATGGAAACTCTACACTTCACAATTGTTACCACACAAAGGGATCTGTACACTTTGCAGCGGTCACCACACAATGGTAACTTTACTTTTCACAATGGTTACACACTATGGGAACTGTACACTTTACAATGGGTACCACACAATGGTGACTGTACACATCACAATGGTTACACACAAGGGGAGCTCTACACTTCAGAATGGTTACAACACAATGAAATCTGGACACTTCACTATGGTTAAACACAATGGGAACTGTACACTTCACAATGGTTACACACAATGGTAAATCTACATTTCTCCGCGGTCACCCCGAAAACGAAACTGCACACTTCAGAATGGTTACCACAAAACAGGAACTGTACACTTCACAATGATTACACACAAATGGAACTGTACACTTCACAATTGTTACCACACAATGGGAAATGTACAATTCACAATTTTTACCACATCATGGGAACTGTACACTTGACAATGGTTACCACACAATGGGAATGGTACACTTCACAATGGTTACCACACAGTTGGAACTCTACACTTCACAGCGGTTACCACACAATGGGAACTGTACACTTCACAGCGGTTACCACACAATGGTAACTGTACACGTCACAATAGTTACCACACAATTAAACCTGTACGCTTCACAATGCTTACACACAATGGAAACTGTACACTTCACCATCGTTACCACACAATCGGAACTGTAAACCTTACAATGGTTTCCAAACAATAATAACTGTACACTTCACAATGGTTACCACGCAATGGGAACTGTACACTTTACAATGGTTTCCACAAAATGGTAAATGTACACTTCACAATGCTTACCACACAATGGGAACTGTACACATCACAATGGTTACTTGACGATGGTAACTGTACACTTGACAATGGTTACTAAAAATGGAAACTCTAAAATTGACAATGGTTACCACACAATGGTAACTGTACCCTTCACAATGGTTACCACACAATAATAACTGTACACTTCACAATGGTTACCACACAATGGTAACTGCACTCTTCACAGTGGTTACCACACAATGGTAACTGTACACTCTACAATGGTAACCATACAACGGAAACTGTACACTTCGGAGTCTTTACCACACAATGGTAACTCTACACTTCACAATGGTTACCACACAATAAAAACTGAACACTTCACAATGGTTACACATAATGGGAACTGTACACTTTCCAATGGTTACCACACAATGGGAACTGTACCCTTCACAATGGTTCCCATACAATGATAACTGTACACTTCATCATGGTTACCACACAATGGGAACTGTACACCTCACAATGGTTCCAACTCAATGGTAACTGTACACTTTACAACGGTTACTACCACACAATGGGAATTGTACACTTCACAATGGTTACCACACAATGGTAACTGTACACTTCAAAATGGTCACCACACAATGGGAACTTTACACTTCTCATTGGTTACCACACAATGGGAACTGTACACTTCATAATGGTTATGACACAATTGTACGTGTACACTATGCAGTGGTTACCACACAATGAGAACTTTACACGTCACAATGGTTACCACACAATAGTAACTGTGCATTTCAAAATGGTCACCACACAATGGGAACTGTCCACTTCGCAATGGTTATCGCACAATGGGAACTGCACACTTCACAGGTGTTACAACACAATGGAAACTTTACACTTCTCAATGGTTAGCACACAATGGTAACTGTACCCTTCATAATGTTACCACACAATGGGAACTGTACACTTCACAACGTTGACCACACAATGGTAACTGTACACTTCACTATGATTACCACACAATCGCAACTTTACCCTTCGCAATGGTCACCACAGAATGAGAACTGTGCACTTCGCAATGGTTCCCACACAATGGGAACTGTACGCTTCACAATGGTTACCACACTATGGTAACTGCACACTTTGCAGCGGTTACCACACAATGGGAACTGTACACTTCTAAACTGTTACCTCACAATGGGAACTGTACACTTCACAATGGTTACCACAGAATGGGAACTGTACACTTCGCAATGGATACCACACAATGGGAACTGTACACTTCGCAATGCTTCCCACACAATGGTAACTGTACACTTCACAGTGGTTACAACACAATGGTAACTGTACACTTCACAATGGTTACACACAATGTCAACTCTACACTTCACAATGGTTACCACACAATGGAAACTGTACACTTCGCAATGGATACCACACAATAAGAACTCTACACTTCGCAGCATTTACCACACAATGGAAACCGTACACTTTACAGTTGTTACCACACAATGAGAACCGTAAACTTTACAATGGTTACACACGATGCTGATTGTACACTTAAAAATGGTTACCACACAATGGTAACTGTACACTTCACAGTGGTTACCTCTCAATGGAAACTCTACACCTCACAATGGTTACCACACAATGGGAACTGTACACTTCACAGTGGTTACCACACAATGGTAACTCTACACTTCACAATGGTTACCACACAATGGGAACTGTGCACGTCACAATGGTTACACACAATGAGAGCTCTACACTTCACAATTGTTCCCACATAATGGGAACTGTGCACACCACAGCAGTTACCACACAGTCGTAACTGTACACTTCACAATGGTTACACACAATAAGAGCTCTACACTTCACAATAGTTCCCACATAATCGGAACTGTACACTTCACTATGGTTACCACACGGTGGGAACTGTACACTTTACAGCAGTTACCACACCATAGAAACTGGGCATTTCACAATGGTTACCACACAGTAATAACTGTACACTTCACAATGGTTATCAGACAATGGAAACTGTACCCTTCACAATAGTTACCACACAATGAAAACTGTACACTTCACAATGGTTACACACTATGAGAACTGTAGGCTTCACAATGGTTACCACACAATGGGAACTTTACACTTCACAATGCTTATGACACAATGGAAACTTTACACTTCACAATGGTTCCCACACAATGGTAAATGTACAGTTTACAATGGTTACGGACAATGGGAAAAGTGCACTTCACGATGGTTACCACACAATTGGAACTTTACACTTCACAATGGTTACAAACAAAGGAAACTGTACACTTCACAATGGTTAAAACACAATGATAACTGTACACTTCACAACGGTTACCACACAATGGAAACTGTACACTTTGCAGTGGTTAGCTCACAATGGAAACTCTACACTTCACAATGGTTACCACACAAAGGGATCTGTACACTTTGCAGCGGTCACCACACAATGGTAACTTTACTTTTCACAATGGTTACACACTATGGGAACTGTACACTTTACAATGGGTACCACACAATGGTGACTGTACACATCACAATGGTTACACAAAAGGGGAGCTCTACACTTCAGAATGGTTACAACACAATGAAATCTGGACACTTCACTATGGTTAAACACAATGGGAACTGTACACTTCACAATGGTTACACACAATGGTAAATCTACATTTCTCCGCGGTCACCCCGAAAACGAAACTGCACACTTCAGAATGGTTACCACAAAACAGGAACTGTACACTTCACAATGATTACACACAAATGGAACTGTACACTTCACAATTGTTACCACACAATGGGAAATGTACAATTCACAATTTTTACCACATCATGGGAACTGTACACTTGACAATGGTTACCACACAATGGGAATGGTACACTTCACAATGGTTACCACACAGTTGGAACTCTACACTTCACAGCGGTTACCACACAATGGGAACTGTACACTTCACAGCGGTTACCACACAATGGTAACTGTACACGTCACAATAGTTACCACACAATAAAAACTCTACGCTTCACAATGCTTACACACAATGGAAACTGTACACTTCACCATCGTTACCACACAATCGGAACTGTAAACCTTACAATGGTTTCCAAACAATAATAACTGTACCCTTCACAATGGTTACCACGCAATGGGAACTGTACAATTTACAGTGGTTTCCACAAAATGGTAAATGTACACTTCACAATGCTTACCACACAATGGGAACTGTACACATCACAATGGTTACTTGACGATGGTAACTGTACACTTGACAATGGTTACTAAAAATGGAAACTCTAAAATTGACAATGGTTACCACACAATGGTAACTGTACCCTTCACAATGGTTACCACACAATAATAACTGTACACTTCACAATGGTTACCACACAATGGTAACTGCACTCTTCACAGTGGTTACCACACAATGGTAACTGTACACTCTACAATGGTAACCATACAACGGAAACTGTACACTTCGGAGTCTTTACCACACAATGGTAACTCTACACTTCACAATGGTTACCACACAATAAAAACTGAACACTTCACAATGGTTCCAACTCAATGGTAACTGTACACTTTACAACGGTTACTACCACACAATGGGAATTGTACACTTCACAATGGTTACCACACAATGGTAACTGTACACTTCAAAATGTTCACCACACAATGGGAACTTTACACTTCTCATTGGTTACCACACAATGGGAACTGTACACTTCATAATGTTTATGACACAATTGTACGTGTACACTATGCAGTGGTTACCACACAATGAGAACTTTACACGTCACAATGGTTACCACACAATAGTAACTGTGCATTTCAAAATGGTCACCACACAATGGGAACTGTCCACTTCGCAATGGTTATCGCACAATGGGAACTGCACACTTCACAGGTGTTACAACACAATGGAAACTTTACACTTCTCAATGGTTAGCACACAATGGTAACTGTACCCTTCATAATGTTACCACACAATGGGAACTGTACACTTCACAACGTTGACCACACAATGGTAACTGTACACTTCACTATGATTACCACACAATCGCAACTTTACCCTTCGCAATGGTCACCACAGAATGAGAACTGTGCACTTCGCAATGGTTCCCACACAATGGGAACTGTACGCTTCACAATGGTTACCACACTGTGGTAACTGCACACTTTGCAGCGGTTACCACACAATGGGAACTGTACACTTCTAAACTGTTACCTCACAATGGGAACTGTACACTTCACAATGGTTACCACAGAATGGGAACTGTACACTTCGCAATGGATACCACACAATGGGAACTGTACACTTCGCAATGCTTCCCACACAATGGTAACTGTACACTTCACAGTGGTTACAACACAATGGTAACTGTACACTTCACAATGGTTACACACAATGTCAACTCTACACTTCACAATGGTTACCACACAATGGAAACTGTACACTTCGCAATGGATACCACACAATAAGAACTCTACACTTCGCAGCATTTACCACACAATGGAAACCGTACACTTTACAGTTGTTACCACACAATGAGAACCGTAAACTTTACAATGGTTACACACGATGCTGATTGTACACTTAAAAATGGTTACCACACAATGGTAACTGTACACTTCACAGTGGTTACCTCTCAATGGAAACTCTACACCTCACAATGGTTACCACACAATGGGAACTGTACACTTCACAGTGGTTACCACACAATGGTAACTCTACACTTCACAATGGTTACCACACAATGGGAACTGTGCACGTCACAATGGTTACACACAATGAGAGCTCTACACTTCACAATTGTTCCCACATAATGGGAACTGTGCACACCACAGCAGTTACCACACAGTCGTAAGTGTACACTTCACAATGCTTACACACAATAAGAGCTCTACACTTCACAATAGTTCCCACATAATCGGAACTGTACACTTCACTATGGTTACCACACGGTGGGAACTGTACACTTTACAGCAGTTACCACACCATAGAAACTGGGCATTTCACAATGGTTACCACACAGTAATAACTGTACACTTCACAATGGTTATCAGACAATGGAAACTGTACCCTTCACAATAGTTACCACACAATGAAAACTGTACACTTCACAATGGTTACACACTATGAGAACTGTAGGCTTCACAATGGTTACCACACAATGGGAACTTTACACTTCACAATGCTTATGACACAATGGAAACTTTACACTTCACAATGGTTCCCACACAATGGTAAATGTACAGTTTACAATGGTTACGGACAATGGCAAAAGTGCACTTCACGATGGTTACCACACAATTGGAACTTTACACTTCACAATGGTTACAAACAAAGGAAACTGTACACTTCACAATGGTTAAAACACAATGATAACTGTACACTTCACAACGGTTACCACACAATGGAAACTGTACACTTTGCAGTGGTTAGCTCACAATGGAAACTCTACACTTCACAATGGTTACCACACAATGGGATCTGTACACTTTGCAGCGGTCACCACACAATGGTAACTTTACTTTTCACAATGGTTACACACTATGGGAACTGTACACTTTACAATGGGTACCACACAATGGTGACTGTACACATCACAATGGTTACACACAAGGGGAGCTCTACACTTCAGAATGGTTACAACACAATGAAATCTGGACACTTCACTATGGTTAAACACAATGGGAACTGTACACTTCACAATGGTTACACACAATGGTAAATCTACATTTCTCAGCGGTCACCCCAAAAACGAAACTGCACACTTCACCGTGGTTACCACAAAACAGGAACTGTACACTTCACAATGATTACACACAAATGGAACTGTACACTTCACAATTGTTACCACACAATGGGAAATGTACAATTCACAATTTTTACCACATCATGGGAACTGTACACTTGACAATGGTTACCACACAATGGGAATGGTACACTTCACAATGGTTACCACACCGTTGGAACTCTACACTTCACAGCGGTTACCACACAATGGGAACTGTACACTTCACAGCGGTTACCACACAATGGTAACTGTACACGTCACAATAGTTACCACACAATAAAAATTGTACGCTTCACAATGCTTACACACAATGGAAACTGTACACTTCACCATCGTTACCACACAATCGGAACTGTAAACCTTACAATGGTTTCCAAACAATAATAACTGTACACTTCACAATGGTTACCACGCAATGGGAACTGTACACTTTACAATGGTTTCCACAAAATGGTAAATGTACACTTCACAATGCTTACCACACAATGGGAACTGCACACATCACAATGGTTACTTGACGATGGTAACTGTACACTTGACAATGGTTACTAAAAATGGAAACTCTAAAATTGACAATGGTTACCACACAATGGTAACTGTACCCTTCACAATGGTTACCACACAATAATAACTGTACACTTCACAATGGTTACCACACAATGGTAACTGCACTCTTCACAGTGGTTACCACACAATGGTAACTGTACACTCTACAATGGTAACCATACAACGGAAACTGTACACTTCGGAGTCTTTACCACACAATGGTAACTCTACACTTCACAATGGTTACCACACAATAAAAACTGAACACTTCACAATGGTTACACATAATGGGAACTGTACACTTTCCAATGGTTACCACACAATGGGAACTGTACCCTTCACAATGGTTCCCATACAATGATAACTGTACACTTCATCATGGTTACCACACAATGGGAACTGTACACCTCACAATGGTTCCAACTCAATGGTAACTGTACACTTTACAACGGTTACTACCACACAATGGGAATTGTACACTTCACAATGGTTACCACACAATGGTAACTGTACACTTCAAAATGGTCACCACACAATGGGAACTTTACACTTCTCATTGGTTACCACACAATGGGAACTGTACACTTCATAATGGTTATGACACAATTGTACGTGTACACTATGCAGTGGTTACCACACAATGAGAACTTTACACGTCACAATGGTTACCACACAATAGTAACTGTGCATTTCAAAATGGTCACCACACAATGGGAACTGTCCACTTCGCAATGGTTATCGCACAATGGGAACTGCACACTTCACAGGTGTTACAACACAATGGAAACTTTACACTTCTCAATGGTTAGCACACAATGGTAACTGTACCCTTCATAATGTTACCACACAATGGGAACTGTACACTTCACAACGTTGATTACACAATGGTAACTGTACACTTCACTATGATTACCACACAATCGCAACTTTACCCTTCGCAATGGTCACCACAGAATGAGAACTGTGCACTTCGCAATGGTTCCCACACAATGGGAACTGTACGCTTCACAATGGTTACCACACTGTGGTAACTGCACACTTTGCAGCGGTTACCACACAATGGGAACTGTACACTTCTAAACTCTTACCTCACAATGGGAACTGTACACTTCACAATGGTTACCACAGAATGGGAACTGTACACTTCGCAATGGATACCACACAATGGGAACTGTACACTTTGCAATGCTTCCCACACAATGGTAACTGTACACTTCACAGTGGTTACAACACAATGGTAACTGTACACTTCACAATGGTTACACACAATGTAAACTCTACACATCACAATGGTTACCACACAATGGAAACTGTACACTTCGCAATGGATACCACACAATAAGAACTCTACACTTCGCAGCATTTACCACACAATGGAAACCGTACACTTTACAGTTGTTGCCACACAATGAGAACCGTAAACTTTACAATGGTTACACACAATGGTGATTGTACACTTAAAAATGGTTACCACACAATGGTAACTGTACACTTCACAGTGGTTACCTCTCAATGGAAACTCTACACTTCACAATGGTTACCACACAATGGGAACTGTACACTTCACAGTTCTTACCTCACAATGGAAACTCTACACTTCGCAATGGTTACCACACAATGGGAACTGTGCACGTCAAAATGGTTACACACAATGACAGCTCTACACTTCACAATTGTTCCCACATAATGGGAACATTGCACTTCACAGCAGTTACCACACAATGGTAACTCTACACTTCACAATGGTTACACACAATAAGAGCTCTACACTTCACAATAGTTCCCACATAATCGGAACTGTACACTTCACTATGGTTACCACACAGTGGGAACTGTACACTTTACAGCAGTTACCACACCATAGAAACTGGGCATTTCACAATGGTTACCACACAGTAATAACTGTACACTTCACAGTAGTTACCACACAATTTAACCTGTGCACCTTACAATGGTTACCACACAATTGGAACTGTACACTTCACAATGGTTATCACACAGTGGTAACTGTACATTTCACAATCGTTACCACACAGTAAGAATTGTACACTTCAAAATTTTTACCACAAAATGAAAACTGTACCCTTCACAATGGTTCCCAAACAATGGGGACTGGACACTTCACAATGGTTCCCACACAATCAGAACTGTACACTTCACAGTGGTTACACACAAGGGTTACTGTAAGCTTCACAGCGGTTATTACACAATGGTAACTGTACACTTCACAATGGTTAGCACCCAATGGAAACTGTACCACACAATGGTTACACACAATGGGAACTGTGCACTTCACAATTGTTACCACACAATGGGAACTGTACACTTTCCAATGGTTAAACACAATGGGAACTGTACACTTCACAGCAGTTACCACACAATGGGAACTCTCCACTTCACAATGGTTACACACAATGATAACTGTACACTTCACAATGGTTACACACAATGGGAACTGTACACTTCACATACGGTACCACACAATGGTAACTGTACACTTCACAATGGTTACACACAATTGTAACTGTACACTCCACAGCAGTTACCACACAATAGGAACCACACACTTCACAATAGTTAAACACTAAGAGAACTGTACATTTCACAATGGTTACACACAATGGAAACTGTACATTTCTCAATACTTACCACGGAATGGAAACTGTACTGTTTGCAAAGGTTACCACACAATGGGAACTGCACACTTCATATCGATTACCACACAATGAAAACTGTACACTTCACAGCGTTTACCACACAATGGAAACTCTACACTTCACAATGCTTACTACACAATGGAAACTGTACACTTCACAATGGTTACTACACAATGGAAACTGTACACTTCACAATCGTTATCAAACAATAATAAGCATACCCTTCACAATGGTTACCACCCAATGGTAACTGTACACTTCGCAGTGGTTCCCACAGAATGGGAACTGTACACTTTGCAATGGTTCCCACACAATGGAAACTCTGCACTTCACAGCGATTACCACACAATAAGGACTGTACACTTCAAAATTTTTACCACAAAATGAAAACTGTACACTTCACAATTGTTACCACACAATGGGAACTGTACACTTCACAATGGTTACCACACAATGATAACTGTACACTTCACAACATTTACCACACATTGGGAACTGTACACTTTGCCACGGTTAGCACACAAAGGTAACTGTACACTTCACAATGTCTATTACACAATGGGATCTGTACACTTTGCAGCGGTTACCACACAATGGTAACTGTACACTTCATAATGGTTACACACTAGAAAAACTGAACACTTCACAATGGTTAACACAAAATGGTAACTGTACAATTCACAGCGGTTACCACACAATGGTAACTGTACACATTACAGTGGTTTTACACAAGGGAAACTTTACATTTCAGGTTGGTTACAAACCAATGGAAACTGTACACTTCACAATGGTTAAACACAATGGTAACTGTACACTTTACAATGGTTACCACACAATGGGATCTGTACACTTTGCCCTGGTTGCTACACAATGGTTACTGTACCCTTCACAATGATTACACACACAGTATGAGAACTTTACACTTCACAATGGTTACCACTCAATGGAAACTGTACACTTCACAGCGGTTACCACACAATGGTAACTGTACACATCACAGTGGTTACACACGAGGGGTTCTGTACACTTCAGAATGGTTACAACACTATAAAAACTGTACACTTCAAAATGATTAAACACAATGGGAACTGTACACTTCACCATGGTTACCACACAATGGGAACCATACACTTCACAATGGTTACACACAATGGGAACTGTACACTTCAAAATTGTTACCACACAAGGAGAACTGTACACTTCACAATAGTTACCACACAATGGGAACTATACCCTTCACAATTGTTACCACACAATGGGAATGGTGCATTTTACAATGGTTACACACAATGGGAACTGTACACTTCACAGCGGTTACCACACAATGGGAACTGTACACTTCATAATGGTTACACACAATGGGAACTGGTGCGATGCGCTGAGACTTACCCAAGTTTTGTTTTTGTTCTGAAGACAAAAATTTCCCATGTTGGTCAAGCCTGTCTCGAACACGCATCCTCGAAATTTATCTGCGTTGGTCTTTGAAGCGCCTAAATGACAGGTTCCTGTGAGCCAACGTTCCTGGCTGGCTGAGATTTATGCTTGTGCTGAGGCCTTATAGGGCTTCCATGTACAGTCCAAATTTCAATGTACGTGCGGCAGAAGCGAGCACATGCCGTGCCCAGCTCAGCTTTATTATTTCTCTCGATTTATGTCGTTTATAGCAAGCGGGTAACGCTGTGTTGGTCGAGGCCAGTCTCGAATTTCTGATCTCACTGTCCACGTAGCTCGACATTCCACTGTCATGGGATTTCAGGTGTGATGCGCCGAGCCTAACCCAAGTTTTGTTTTTGCTCTGAAGACGGAAATTTCCCATGTTGGTCGGGCGGGTCTCAAACACGCGTTCTCGAAATTTTTATTACGTTGGTTTTTGAAGCGCCTAAATGAAATGTTCCTGTGAGCCACCGTACCTGGCAGGCCGAGTTTCATGCTCGCACTGAGGCCTTTTCGGGCTTCTATGTAGATTCCCAATTTCAGTGTACATGCTGCCGAAGCAAGCACATGTCATGCCTGGCTCAGCTTTTTTATTTCTTTTGGTTTTAATGTTGTTTATAGCAAGCGGGTAGCGCTTTGTCGGTCAAGGCCAGTCTCGAATTTGGGATCTTACTGTCGGCCCGGCTCGACATTCCACTGTCATGGGATGACAGGTGTGATGCGCCGAGCCTAACCCAAGTTTTGTTTCCGTTCTGAAGATGTAAATTTCCCATGTTGGTCAGGCGGGTCTCGAACACGCATCCTCGAAATTTTTCTGCGTTGGTCTTCGAAGCGCCTAAATGACAGGTTCCTGTGATCCACCGTACCTGGCAGAACGAGTTTCATGTAAGCACTGAGGTTTTGTCGGGCTTCTATGTAGAGTTTCAATTTCAGTGTATGTGCTGCTGAAGAGAGCACATGCCGTGCCCGGCTCAGCTTATATATTACTGTCGGTTTTTATGTTGTTATAGCAAGTGGGTAGTGCTCTTTCGGTCAAGGACAGTTTCGAATTTGTGATCTCACTTTCCGCCCGGCTTGACATTCCAATGTCATGGGATTATAGGTTTGATGCCCCGAACCTAACCCAAGTTTTTTTTCCGTTCTGAAGACGGAAATTGCTTATGTTGGTGGGGCGGGTCTCAAACACGCATTCTCGAAATATTTCTTGCGTTGGTCTTGGAAGCATCTAAATGAAAGTTTCCTGTGAGCAACCATATCTTGCAGGCCGAGTTTCATGTTAGCACTGAGGCCTTTTGAAGCTTCTATGTAGAGTCCCAATTTCAGTGTACGTGCTGCCTAAGCGAGCACATGCCGTGGCTGGCTCAGCTTTTTTATTTCTTTCTGTTCTTATGTTGTTTATAGCAAGCGAGTAGCGCTGTGTCGGTCGAGGCCAGTCTCCAATTTCTGACCTAACTGTGCGTTCTGCTCAACATTCCAATGTCATGGGATGACAGGTGTGATGCACCGAGCCTGACCGCAGCTTTGTTTCCGTTCTGAAGACGGAAATTTTCCATGTTGGTCGGGCGGATCTCGAACACGCATTATCAAAATATTTTTTGCGTTGGTCTTCAAAGCGCCTAAATGACAGGCTTCTGTGAGCCACCATACCTGGCAGGCAGAGTTTCATGCTAACGCTGAGGCATTCTCGGGCTTCTATGTAGAGTCCCGATTTCAGTGTATGTGCTGCCGAAACGAGCACATGCCGTGCCCGGCTCAGCTTTTATATTTCTCTCGATTTATGTTGTTTGTAGCAAGCGGGTAGCGGTGTGTTGGTCGAGGCCAGTCTCAAATTGGTGATCTCACTGTCCGCCCAGCTCAACATTCCACTGTCATGGGATGACAGGTGTGATGCCCCGAGCCTAATCCAAGTTTTGTTTTGGTTCTGGAGACAAAAATTTCCCATGTTGGTCGGGCGAGTCTTGAACACGCATCCTCGAAATTTTTTGCGTTCCTCTTCGAAGCGCCTAAATGAAAGGTTCCTGTGAGCCACCATACCTGGCAGGCCGAGATTTATGCTAGCACTGAGGCCTTTTCAGGCTTCTATGTAGAGTCCCAATTTCAGTCTACATGCTGCTGAATTGAGCACATGCCATGCCCGGCTCAGCTCTTGTATTTTTTTCCGTTTTTGTGTTGTTTATAGCAAGCGGGTAGCACTGTGTCAGTCGACGCCAGTCTCGAATTTGTGATCTCACTGTCCGCCCGGCTCGACATTCCACTGTCATGGGATTACAGGTGTGATGTGCCAAGCCTAACCCAAGTTTTGTTTCCGTTCTGAAGACGGAAATTTCTTATGTTGGTCGGGCAAGTCTCGAACACGCATCCTCGAAACTTTTTTGCGTTTGTCTTTGAAACGCCTAAATGACAGGTTTCTGTGAGCCACCGTACCTAACATGCCGAGTTTCATGTTAGGGCTGAGGCCTTTTTAAGCTTCTATGTAGAGACCCAATTTCAGTGTACGTGCTGCAGAAGCGAGCACATGCCATGCCCGGCTCAGCTTTATTATTTCTTTTGGTTTTTATATTGTTAATAGCAAGCGGGTAGCGCTGTGTCGGTCGAGGCCAGTCTCGAATTTGTGATCTCACTGTCCGCCCGGCTCGACCTTCCACTGTCATGGGATTGCAGGTGTGATGAGCCGAGCCTAACCCAAGTTTTGTTTCCGTTCTGAAGATGGAAATTTTCCATGTTGGTCGGGCGGGTCTCAAACATGCATCCTTGAAACTTTTTTGCATTGTTCTTCGAAGTGCCTAAATAACAGGTTCTTGTGAGCCACCGTACCAGGCAGGACAAGTTTCCTGCTAGCACTGAGGCGTGTTCTGGCTTCTATGTGGAGTCCCAATTTCAGTGTACATGCTGCCGAAATGAGCACATGCCATGTGCGGCTCAGGTTTATTATTTCTTTCGGTTTTTATGTTGTTTATAGCAAGCAGGTAGGGCTGTGTCGGTTGAGGCCAGTCTAGAATTTGGAATCTCACTGTCTGCCTTGCTCGACATTCCACTGTCATGGGATTACAGGTGTGATGCGCCAAGCCTAACCCAAGTTTTGTTTTCGTTCTAAAGATGGACATTTCCCACGTTGGTCGGGCAGGTCACAAACAGGCATTCTCAAAATTTTTGTTGTGTTGGTCTTCAAAGCGCCTAAATGACAGGTTCCTGTGAGCCACCGTACGTGGCAGGCCGAGTTTTATGTTAGCGCTGAGGCCTTTTCAGGCTCCTATGTAGGGTTCCAATTTCAGTGTATGTGCTGTTGAAGCAAGCACATGCTGTGCCCAGCTAAGCTTTATTATGTTTTTCGGTTTTGATGTTGTTTATAGCAAGCGGGTTGCATTGTGTCGGTAGAGGCCAGTCTCGAATTTGGGATCTCACTGTCCGGCCGGCTTGACATTCCGCTGTCATGGGATTACAGGTATGATGCGCCGAGCCTAACCCAAGTTTCGTTTTTGTTCTGAAAACGGACATGTTCCAAGTTGGTCGGCGGGTCACCAACAGGCATCCTCAAAATTATTTTTGCATTGGTCTTCGAAGTGCCTAAAGGACAGGTTTCTGTGAGCCATCGCGCCTGGCAGGCTGAGTTTCATGTTAGCGCTTGGGCCAATTCGGGCTTCTATGTAGAGTCCCAATTTCAGTGCACATGCTGCCGAAGCTAGCACATGCCTTGCTTGGCTCAGCTTTATTATTATTTTCGGTTTTTATTTTGTTTATAGCAAGTGGGAAGCTCTGTGCCGGTTGAGGCCAGTCTCGAATTTGGGATCTCACTGTCCGCCCAGCTCGACATTCTGCCGTC
The DNA here is from genome assembly GCF_049354715.1 of Callithrix jacchus. Taxonomy (NCBI): domain Eukaryota; kingdom Metazoa; phylum Chordata; class Mammalia; order Primates; family Cebidae; genus Callithrix; species Callithrix jacchus. The sequence goes on from NC_133518.1 coordinate 548,537, forward strand.
ATGGGATTACAGGTGTGATGTGCGGAGCCTCACCCCAGTTTTGCTTCCGTTCTGAAGACGGACATTTCCCACGTTGGTCAGGCGGGTCATGAAGAGTCATCCTCAAAAATTTTTTTGCGTTGGTCTTCAAAGTGCCTAAGTGACAGATTCCTGTGAGACACCGTACTTGGCAGGCCGAGTTTCATGTTAGCACTGAGGCCTATTCGGGCTTCTATGTAGAGTCCCAATTTCAGTGTACGTGCTGCCGAAGCGAGCACATGCCGTGCCCGGCTCAGCTTTATTTCTTTCGGTTTTCATGTTGTTTATAGCAAGCGGGTAGTGCTGTGTCGGTTGAGGCCAGTCTCGAATTTGGGATTTCACTGTCTGCCCGGCTTGACATTCTGCTGTCATGGGATTACAGGTGTGATGCCCCGAGCCTAACCCAAGTTTTGTTTCCGTTCTGAAGACGGACATTTTCCACGTTGGTCAGGCGGGTCGCGAACAGGTATTTTCCAAATTTTTATTGCATTGATCTTCAAAGGGCCTAAATGACAGGTTCCTGTTATTCATCGTACCTGGTAGGCCAAGTTTCATGTTAACGCAGAGGCCTTTTCAAGCTTTCATGTAGAGTCCCAAATTCAGTGTAAGTGCTGCCGAAGCGAGTACATGCCATGCCCGGCTCAGCTTTATTATTTCTTTCGGTTTTTATGTTTTTTATAGCAAGCGGGTAGTGCCGTGTCGGTCAAGGCCAGTCTCAAATTTGGGATCTCACTGTCTGCCCGGCTCGACATTTTGCTGTCATGGGATTACGGGTGTGGTGCACCGTGCCTAACCCAAGTTTTGTTTTTGTTCTGAAGACGGATATTTTCCACATTAGTCGGGCAGGTCATGAACACGCATCCTCAAAATTTTTGTTGCATTGGTCTTCAAAGCGCCTAAATGACAGGTTCCTGTGAGCCACCATACCTGGCAAGCCGAGTTTCCTGTTAGCGCTGATGCCTTTTCGTGCTCCTATGTAGAGTCCCAATTTCAGTGTACGTGTTGCCACAGCGAGCACATGCCATGCCCGGCTCAGCTTTATGATTTCTTTCAGTTTTTATGTTGTTTATAGCAAGCGGGTAGCGCTCAGTCAATCGAGGCCTGTCTCGAATTTGGGATCTCACTGTCCGCTCGGCTCGACATTCCACTGTTATGGGATTACAGGTTTGATGCGCTGAGCTTAACCCAAGTTTTGTTTCCGTTCTGAAGACGGACATATCCCACGGTGGTCGGGCGGGTCATGAACAGGCATCCTCGAAATATTTTTTGCGTTTGTCTTCAAAGCGCATAATGATAGGTTTCTGTGAGACACTGTACCTGGCAGGCCGAGTTTCATGTAAGCACTGAGGATTTTCAGGCTCCTATGTTGAGTCCCAATTTCAGTGTACGTGGTGCCAAAGCAAGCACATGCCGTGCCCAGCTCAGCTTTATTATTTCTTTCAGTTTCTATGTGGTTTATAGCAAGCGGGTAGCGCTGTGTCGGTCGAGGCTGGTCTCGAATGTGGGATCTCAATGTCCGCCCAGCTCGACAATCCTCTTTCATGGGACTACAAGTTTCATGCGCCGAGCCTAACCCAAGTTTAGTTTTTGCTCTGAAGATGGACATTTCCCACGTTGGTGGGGTGGGTCACGAACAGGCATCCTTGAAATTTTTTCTGCGTTGGTCTTAAAGCACCTAAATGGCAGGTTCCTGTGAGCCACCGTACCTGGCAGGCCGAGTTTCCTGTTGGCGCTGAGGCCTTTTCGGGTCCTACGTAGCATCCCAATTTCAGTGTACGTGTTGCCGAAGTGAGCACATGTCGTGTCCGGCTCAGCTTCATTATTTCTATCGGTATTTATGTTGTTTATAGCAAGCGGGTAGCGCTGTGTCGGTAGAGGCCAGTCTCGAATTTGGGATCTCACTGTCTGCCCGTCTCAACATTCCGCTGTCATGGGACTACAGGTGTGATGCACCGAGCCTAACCCATGTTTTGTTTCCGTTCTGAAGACAGACATTTCTCACGTTGGTAGGGCAGGTCACGAACAGGCATCCTCAAAATTTTTTTACGGTTGTCTTCAAAGGCCTAAATGACAGGTTCCGATGAGCCACCATACCTGGCAGGCCGAGTTTCCTGTTAGCGCTGAGGCCTTTTCAGGCTCTTATGCAGAGTCCCAATTTCAGTGTACATGCTGACGAAGCGGGCACATGCCGTGCCTGGCTCAGCTTTATTATTTCTTTTGGTTTTTATGTTGTTCATTGCAAGCGGTTAGCACTGTATCGTCGAGGCCTGTCTCGAATTTGAGATCTCACTGTCCACCCGGCTCGACATTCTGCTGTCATGGAATTACAGGTGTGATGCGCCGAGCCTAAACCAAGTTCTGTTTTAGTTCTGAAGTCGGACATTTCCCACGTTTGTCGGGCAGGTCTCGAAAAGGCATTCTCGAAATTTTCTTTGCATTCGTCTTCAAAGCGCCTAAATGACAGGTTTCTGTGAGCCACCGTACCTTGCAGGCTGAGTTTCATGTTACTGCTGAGGTTTTTCTGGGCTCCTCTGTCGAGTCTCAATTTCAGTGTACATAGTGCCAAAGCGAGCACATGCCGTGCCTGGCTCACCTTTATTATTTCTTTCGGTTTTTATGTTGTTCATTGCAAGCGGTTAGCGCTGTGTCAGTCGAGGCCTGTCTCGAATTTGGGATCTCACTCTTTGCCCGGCTCGACATTTTGTTGTCATGGGACTACAGGTGTGATGTGACGAGCCTAACAGAAGCTTTGTTTTCGTTCTGAATACGAACATTTCCCACGTTGGTGGGGCGAGTAACGAACAAGCATCCTCGAAATATTTTTTGGGTTGGTCTTCAAAGCGCCTAAATGACAGGTTCCTGTGAGCCACCGTACCTAGAAGGCCGAGTTTCATCTTAGTGCTGAGGCTTTTTCAGGCTCCTATCTAGAGTCCCAATTTCAGTATACGTGCTGCCGAAGCTAGCACATGGCATGCCTGGCTCAGCTTTATTATTTCTTTCGGTTTTTATCTTGTCTATAGCAAGCAGGTAGCGCTTTGTCAGTCGAGGCCAGACTCGAATTTGGGATCTAAATTTCCTCCTGGCTTGACATTCCGCTGTCATGGGATTACAGTTGTGATGTGCTGAGCCTAACCCAAGTTTTGTTTCCGTTCTGAAGACGGACAATTTTCACATTGGTCGGGTGGGTCACAAACAGGCATCCTCGAAATATTTTTTGCGTTGGTCTTCAAAGCGCCTAAATGGCAGGTTCCTGTGAGCCACCGTACCTGGCAGGCCGAGTTTCATGTTAGCGCTGAGGCCTTTTCGAGCTCCTATGTAGAGTCCTGATTTCAGTGTACATGCTGCCGAAGCGAGCACATGCCGTGACCGGCTAAGTTTTATTATTATTTCTTTCGGTTTTTATGTTGTTTATAGCAAGCGGATAGTGCTGTGTCAATCGAGGCCAGTCTCGAATCTGGGATCCCACTGTCCGCCCGGCTCGACATTCTGCTGTCATGGGATTACAGGTGTGATGCACTGAGCCTGACCCAAGTTTTGTTTTCGTTCTGAAGATGGACATTTCCCACGTTGGTCGGGCAGGTCTCGAACAAGCATCCTCGAAGTGTTTTTTGCGTCGGTCTTCAAAGCGTCTAAATGACAGCTTTCTGTTAGCCATTGTACCTGGCAGGCCGAGTTTCATGTTAGCGCTCAGGCCTTTTCAGGCTCCTATGTAGAGTCCCAATTCCAGTGTTTGTGCTGCCAAAGCAAGCACATGCCATGCCCGGTTCAGCTTTATTATTTCTTTTGATTTTTATGTTGTTTATAGCAAGCGAGTAGTGCTGTGTCGGTCGAGGCCAGTCTAGAATTTGGAATCTCACTATGCGCCCAGCTCGACATTTTGCTGTCATGGGATTACAGGTGTGATGCGCTGAGCCTAACCGAAGTTTTGTTTTTGTTCTGAAGACGGACATGTCCCACGTTGGTCGGGCAGGTCATGAACAGGCATCCTCGAAATTTTTTCTGCGTTGGTCTTCAAAGCGCCTAAATGGCAGGTTTCTGTGAGCCACCGTACCTGGCAGGTCGAGTTTCATGTTAGCACTGAGACGTTTTCGGGCTCCTATGTAGAGTTTCGATTTCAGTGTATGCACTGCCAAAGCGAGCACATGCTGTGTACGGCTCAGCTTTATTATTTTTTTCGGTTTTTATGTTGTTTATTGCAAGCGGGTAGCGCCATGTGGGTCAAGGCCAGTCTCGAATTTGGGATATCACTGTCTGTTCTTCTCGACATTTTGCTGTCATGGGATTACAGGTGTGATGCACCGAGTCTAACCCAAGTTTTGTTTCCGTTCTGAAGACGGACATTTCTCATGTTGGTCAAGCAGGTCACAAACAGCCATCCTCAAAATTTTTTTTGCGTTGGTCTTCTAAGCGCCTAAATGACAGCTTTCTGTGAGCCACTGTACGTACCTGGCAGGCCGAGTTTCAGATTAGCGCTAAGGCCTTTTCGGGCTCCTATGTAGAGTCCCTGAGTGTACATGCTGACGAAGCGAGCACATGCCGTGCCCAACTCAGCTTTATTATTTCTTTCGGTTTTTATGTGATTTATAGCAAGCAGGTAGCGCTGTGTCGGTCGAGGCCAGTCTTGAATTTGGGATCTCACTCTACGCCCGGTGCGACACTCCACTGTCATGAAATTACAGATGTGATGCGCCGAGCCTAACCCAAGTTTTGTATTTGTTCTGATGACAGACATTGCCCACGTTGGTCAAGCGGGTCACGAAAAGTAATCCTCAACATTTTTTGCATTGGTCTTCCAAGCCCCAAAATGGCAGGTTCCTGTGAGCCACCATACCTGGCAGGCCGACATTCATGTTAGCGCTGAGGTTTTTTCATGCTCCTATGTAAAGTGTACCCAATTTAAGTGTACGTGCTGCCGAAGCAAGCACATGCCGTGCCTGGCTCAGCTTCATTATTACTTTCGGTTTTTCTGTGGTTTATAGCAAACGGGTAGCGCTGTGTCAGTAAAGGCAATTTTCGAATTTGGGATCTCACTGTCCACCCAGCTGGACATTCCGCTGTCATGGAATTACAGGTGTGATGCGCCCAGCCTAACCCAAGTTTTGTTTTTGTTCTGAAGACGGACATTTCTCACGTTGGTCGGGCGGGTCACTAACAGTCATCCTCGAAATATTTTTTGCATTGGTCTTCAAAGGGCCTAAATGAAAGATTCCTGTAAGCCACCGTACATGGCAGGCCGAGGTTCATGTTAGCACTTAGGCCCATTCGGGCTCCTATGTAGAGTCCCAATTTTAGTGTATGTGCTGCCGAACAAGCACATGCCATGCCCGGCTCAGCTTTATTATTTCTTTTGGTTTTCATGTGGTTTATAGCAAGCGAATAGTGCTGTGTTGGACGAGGCCAGTCTCGAATTTGAAATCTCACTGTCCGCCCGGCTCAACATTCTGCTGTCATGAAATTAGAGGTGTGATGCGCCGAGATAAAACCCGGTTTAGTTTCCGTTCTGAAGATGAACATTTCCCACGTTGTTCGGGAGGGACACGAACAGGCATTTTCGAAATTTTTCTTGCGTCGTTCTTCAAAGCGCCTAAATGGCAGGTTTCTGTGAGACACCGTACCTGGCAGGCCGAGTTTCATGTCAGCGCTGAGGCCTTTTCGGGCTCATATGTAGAGTCCCAATTTCAGTGTATGTGCTGCCGAAGCAAGCATAGGCCATGCCCAGCTCAGTTTTATTATTTCTTTCGGTTTTTATGTTGTTTATAGAAAACGGGTAGTGCTGTGTCAGTCGAGGCCAGTCTCGAATTTGGGATCTCACTGTCCACCCAGCTGGACATTCCACTGTCATGGAATTACAGGTGTGATGCGCCCAGCCTAACCCAAGTTTTGTTTTTGTTCTGAAGACGGACATTTCCCATGATGGTCAGGCTGGTCACGAACAGGCATTTTCAAAATATTTTTGCGTTGTTCTTCAAAGCGCCTAGATGACAGGTTGCTGTGAGCCACCGTACCTGGCAGGCCGAGTTTCATGTTAGCGCTGAGGCCTTTTCGGGCTCCTATGTAGAGTCCAAATTTCAGTGTATGTGCTGCCAAAGCGAGCACATGCCATGCCCAGCTCAGCTTTATTATTGTTTCTTTTGGTTTTTATGCTGTTTATAGCAAGCGGGTAGTGCTGTGTTGGTCGAGGACAGTCTCGTATTGGGGATCTCACTGGCCACCCAGCTCGACATTCTGCTGTCATGGGATTACAGGTGTGATGGGCCGAGCCTAACACAAGTTTTGTTTTTGTTCTGTAGACAGATATTTCCCACATTGGTCAAGCTGGTCACGAACAGGCATCCTCAAAATTTTTTCTGCGTTGGTCTTCAAAGCACCTAAGACAGGTTCCTGTGAACCACCATACCTGGCAGGCCGAGTTTCATGTTAGCGCTGAGGCCTTTTCGCACTCCTATGTAGAGTCCCAATTTCAGTGTACGTGCTGCTGCCTGAGCACATGCCATGCCAGGCTCAGCTTTATTATTATTTCTTTCGGTTTTTATGTTGTTCATAGCAAGCGGGAAGTGCTGTGTCGGTCAGTCAGTCTCGAATTTGGGATCTCACAGTCCGCCCGGCTCGACATTTCGCTGTCATGGGATTACAGGTGTGATGCGCTGAGCCTAACCCAAGTTTTCTTTCCATTCTGAAGATGGACATTTCCCACATTGAAATGGGACTCAACATAGAAGCCCGAAAAGGCCTCAGCGCAAACATGAAGCTCGGCCTGCCGGGTACAATAGCTCAAAGGAATCTGTCATTTAGATGCTTGGAAGACCATCGCAAAATAATTTCGAGGATGCCTGTTTGTGACTTGCCCGACCAACGTGGGAAATTTCCATCTTCAGAACAGAAACAAAACTTTAATTAGGCTCAGCGCATCAGACCTGTAATCTCATGACATTGGAATGTCAAGCCGGGCGGACAGTGAGATTCCAAATTCAAGACTGTTCTCAACAGACACAGTGCCACCCGCTTGCTATAAACAACATAGAAACAGAAAGAAATAATAAAGCTGAGCCAGGCATGGTATGTGCTTGTTTCAGCAGCATGTACACTGAAATTGGAATTCTACATAGAAGCCCGAATAGGCCTCAGCGCTAACATGAAACTCGGCCTGCTGGGTACGGTGGCTCACAGAAACACGTCATTTAGGCACTTTGACGCCCAACGCAAGAAAAATTTCAAGGATGCCTGTTCATGACCCGCCCGACCAACGTGGGAAATTTCCGTCTTCAGAATGAAAACAGAACTTGGGTTAGGCTCGTGCACCACACCTGTAATCCCATGACAGTGGAATGTCAAGCCGGGCGGACAGTGAGATCTCAAATTCGAGACTGGCCTCGACCGACACAGTGCTACCCACTTGTTATAAACAACATAAAAACCGAAAGAAATAATAAAGCTGTGCCGGGCACGGCATGTGCTCACTTTGTCAGCACCTACATTGAAATTGGGACTCTACATATAAGCCCGAGAAGGCCTCAGCACTAACCTGAAACTCGGCCTGTTGGGTACGATGGCTCCCAGGAACCCGTCATTTAGGCGCTTTGAAGACCAACGCATAAAAAATTTTGAAGATTTCTGTTCATGACCCGCCCAACCAACGTGGGAAATTTCCGTCTTCAGAACGGAAATAACACTTGGGTTAGGCCAGCGCATCACACCTGTAATCCCATGACAGTGGAATGTTGAGTTGGGCGGACAGTGAGATACCAAATTCGAGACTGGCCTCACCTGACCCAGCGCTACCCACTTGCTATAAACAACCTAAAAACTGAAAGAAATAATAAAGCTGAGCCGGGCACGGCATGTGCTCGCTTCGGCAGCACGTACACTGAAATTGGGTCTCTACATAGCAGCCCGAAAATGCCTCAGCACTAACATGAAATTCAGCGTGCTATGTACGGTGGCTAACAGGAACCTGTCATTTAGGCGCTTTGAAGACCAACACTAAAGAATTTCAAGGATGCCTTTTCGTGTCCCGCCCATCCAACGTGGGAAATTTCCGTCTTCAGAACGGAAACAAAACTTGGGTTAGGCTCGGCGCATGACACCTGTAATTTCATGACAGTGAAATGTCGAGCCGGGTGGACAGTGAGATCCCAAATTCGAGACTGGCCTCGACCGACACAGCGCTACCCGCTAACATGAAACTCGGACTGCCAGGTATGGTGGCTCACAGGAACCTGTCATTTAGGCGCTTAGAAGACCAATGCAAAAATATTGCGAGGATGCCTGTTTGTGACCCGCCCGACCAACGAGAGAAATGTCCGTCTTCAGTATGAAAACAAAACTTGGGTTAGGCTCGGCACACCACACCTGTAATTTCATGACAGTGGAATGTAGAGCCTCAACCGACACAGCGCTACCCGCTTGCTATAATCAACATAAAAACCGAGAGAAATAATAAAGCTGAGGCGGGCACGGCATGTGCTTGCTTCAGCAGCACGTACACTGAAATTGGGACTCTACATAGGAGCCCGAAAAGGCATCAGCGCTAACATGAAACTCGGCCTGCTATGTACGCTGGCTCACAGAAACCTGCCATTTACGTGCTTTAAAAACCAACGCAAGAAAAATTTCGAGGATGCCTGTTCGTGATTCGCCCGACCAACGTGGGAAATGTCCGTCTTCAGAACGAAAAAAAACTTGGATTGAGCTCGACGCATCACACCTGTAATTCCATGTCAGCAGAATGTCGAACCGGGCAGACAGTGAGATCACAAATTCGATACTGGCCTCGACCAACACAGTGCTACCCGCTTGCTATAAACCACATAAGAACCAAAAGAAATAATAAAGTTGAGCCGGGCATGGCATGTGCTCAATTCGGCAGCACGTACCCTGAAATTGGGACTCTACATAGGAGCCATAAAGGGCCTCAGCGCTAACATGAAACTCGGCCTGCCAGGTGTGGTGGCTAACAGGAATCTGCCATTAGGGCGCTTTGAAGACCAACGCAAAAAAAATTTCGAGGATGCCTGTTTGTGACCCGCCAGACCAACCTGGGATGTGTCCGTCTTCAGAACTCAAACAAAACTTGGGTTAGGCTCAGCGCATCACACCTGTAATCCCATAACAGCGGAATGTCGAGCTGGGAGGACAGTGAGTTCCCAAATTCGAGACTGGCCTCGACTGACACAGTGCTATCCGATTGCTCTAAGCAACATAAAAAACGAAAGAAATAATAAAGCTGAGCCGGGCACGGCAAGTGCTCGCTTCGGCAGCACTTACACTGAAATTGGGACTCTACATAGGACCCCACAAAGGCCTCAGCGCTAACATGAAACTCGGCCTGCCAGGTACGGTGGCTCACAGGAACCTGTCATTTAGGCACTTTGAAGATCAACGCAAAAGAAATGTCAAGGTTGACTGTTGGTGACCCTCCCGACCAATGTGGGAAATGTCTGTCTTCAGGACGGAAACAAACTTGGGTTAGGCTCAGCGCATCATACCTGTAATCCCATGACACCAGAATGTCGAGCCGGGCAGACAGTGAGATCCCAAATTCGAGACTGGCCTCGACCGACACAGCGCTACCCACTTGCTGTTAACAACATAAAAACTGAAAGGAATAATAAAGCTGCACCGGGCATGGCATGTGCTCGCTTTGGCAGCACGTACACTGAAATTGGGACTCTACATCGGAGCTCGAAAAGGCCTCAGTGCTAACATGAAACTCGGCTTGCCTGGTACATTGGCTCACAGGAACCTGTCATTTAAGCACTTGGAAAACCAACCCAAAAGAAATTTCGAATATGCCTGTTCGTGACCCGCGTGACCAACATAAGAAATGTTCGTCTTCAGAACGGATACAAAACTTGGGTTAGGCTCGGTGCATCAAACCTGTAATGCCATGACAGTGAAATGTCGAGCTGGGCGGACAGTAAAATCCAAAATTCGAGCCTTGCCACGACCGACACAGCGCTACCTGTTTGGTATAAACAACATGAAAACCGAAAGAAATAATAATAAACCTGAGCTGGGCACAACATGTGCTCGCTTCGGGAGCATGTACACTGAAATCCGGACTCTAAATAGGAGCCTAAAATGGCCTCAGTGCTAACATAAATCTCGGCCTGGCAGGTACGGTGGCTCACAGGAACCTGTCATTTAGGCGCTTTGAAGACCAACGCAAAAAATTTTGAGGATTCCTCTTCGTGACCCTCCCGACCAATGTGGGAAATTTCTGTCTTCAGAACGGAAACAAAACTTGGGTTAGGCTCGGCGCATCACACCTGTAATCCCATGACAGCAGAATGTAGAGCCGGGCAAACAGTGAGATTTCAAATTCGAGACTGGTCTCGACTGACACAGCGCGACCCGCTTGCTATAAACAACATAAAAACCAGAAGAAATAATAATAAAGCTGAGCTGGGCATGACTTGTGCTCGCTTCAGCACCACATACACTGAAATCGGGACTCTACATAGGAGCCTGGAGAGACTTCAGCGCTAACATGAAACTCGGCCTGTCAGGTACGGTGGCTCACAGGAACCTGTCATTTAGGCGCTTTGGAGACCAACGCATAAAACATTTCGAGGATGCCTGTTCGTGACCCGCCCGACCAATGTGGGAAATATCTGTCTTCAGAATGGAAACATAACTTGGGTTAGGCTCGGCGCATCACACCTGTAATCCCATGACAGCAGAATGTCGAGCCGGGCAGACACTGAGATCTCAAATTCGAGACTGGCCTCGATTGACAAAGCGCTACCCGCTTGCCTTAAACAACATAAAAACCAAAATAAATAATAATAAATCTGAGCCGGGCACGGAATGTGCTCACTTCGGCAGCATGTACACTGAAATTGCAACTCTACATAAAAGCCAGAAAAGGAGGAACGATCCAAGATGGCCGATCGCTAACATCCCAGGATTGCAGCTCTCAGGGAAAGTGCGGAGAACTAGAGGACACCACACTTTCAGACAAATTCTGGTCGCTCACGGAGCAGAAGATCCCCCAGTGGAGGAAACACACGGGTGGTCAGCACGACTCTCATGGCCAGCGCAGCGGTTCCACCGGCACCTTGGTGCAGCAGCTCTCGGAGCAAAGTAAACAGGTTCAGAGGACCCGCACGGGTCCCCAGCAGGACACCAGAGCCCGGCGCAGCCGCTGTGACGGCACCTCGGCGCAGCAGCACTCGGCGCAGAGTAAACAGGACCGGTTTCCCTTCTGACCGAGGTTTGGAGCCCCGGGAAGGCAGAGTCGCCTACTACGGACACAAGAAGGAAGCCAGACAGGAGAATCCTGGGCAGAAAAGCACCATCAGTCTTAACGTCACTGCTCTGGCCCTGGGAACTAACAACCTTGACATCCACTCAATAGACCTAATCTGAAAGTTGGTAATTTCAAAGACGACAGGAGGATAAATTTACAATGACGGGAAGAAACCAGTGTAAAAAAGCTGAGAATACTCAAAGTCAGAACGCCTCTCCCTCTAAAGATGATCACAGTTCCACATCAACAATGGAACAAGGCTTGATGGAGAACGAGCGCATCCTGATGACAGAATCACTCTTCAAGGAATGGATAATAAGAAACTTCGGTGAGTTAAAAGACCATGTTGTAGCCCAACGTAAAGAAACTAGGAACTTTGAAAAAAGGTTTGATGAAATCCTATTGAGAATAGACAACTTAGAGAGGAGTATGAGTGAATTAATGGAACTAAAGAATACAATACAGGAACTCCGAGAAGTATGCACAGGTTTAAACACTCGAATTGTTCAAGCAGAAGAAGGGATATCAGAGGTCAAAGTCCAACTTAATGAAATAAAACGTGAAGAAAAGATTAGAGAAAAAAGGATAAAAAGGAATGAGCAAAGTCTCCAAGAAATGTGGAACTATGTGAAAAGACCAAATTTACGTTTGATAGGTGTACCTGAATGCGACGGAGAGAATGAATCCAAGCTGGAAAATACCCTTCAGGATATTATTTAGGAAAATTTTCCTAAACTAGCAAAGCAGGTCAACATTCAACCCCAGGTAATACAGAGAACACCACAAAGATATTCCTCAAGAAGAGCAACCCCAAGGCACATAATTGTTATATTCACCAGGGTTGAAACGAAGGAGAAAATACTAAGGGCAGCCAGAGAGAAAGGTCAGGTTACCCACAAAAGCAAGCTTATCAGACTTACAGCAGATCTCTCAGCAGAAACTCTACAAGCCAGAAGAGAGTGGGGGCCAATATTCAACATTCTCAAATAACAGAACCTTCAGCCCAGAATTTCATATCCAGCCAAACTAAGCTTCACAACTGAAGGAAAAATAAAATCTTTTATGAACAAGCAAGAACTCAGAGATTTTATTACCACCAGGCCTGCTTTACAAGAGCTTCTGAAAGAAGCATTACACACAGAAAGAAACAACCAGTATTAGCCTTTCTAAAAATACACCAAAAAGTAAAGAGCACCAACATAAAGAAGAATTTACACCAACGAATGGATAAAACAGCCAGTTAACATCAAATGGCAGTAACCCTGAATTTAAATTGACTAAATCCCCCAATCAAAAGACACAGCCAAAACCCAATGGCATGTTACATCCAGACCTGTTTCACATGCAAGGATACACAAAGACTCAAAACAAAGGAATGGAGAAAGATTTACCAACCAAATGGAGAGCAAACATAAATAATAAATAAATAAAAAGCAGGAGTTGCAATTCTCGTATTGGAGAAAATAGATTTTAAAGCAACAAAGATATAGTGGTAAAAGGATCAATGCAACAACAAGAGCTGACGATCCTAACACCCAGATACGAGATTTAGATTCAATGAGACAGAAAATTAATAAGGATATCAAGGACTCGAACTCAGATCTGGAACAAGTAAACTTAATAAATATTTATAGAGCTCTCCACTTCAAATACACAAAATATACATCCTTGTCAATACCACATCACACCTACCCATAAGTTTAAATGAAACATTGATTGGCCATTATTAATACCCAATTTTTTTCAAAATAAAGCAATATTTCCATTTACTCTCCCTCTTTCTCTTCCTCTTTCTTCCTCTCCTTTACTTATTTTTTTTTTCTTTCCTTCTCTCAAAAAAAAAAGAAATCAACTTGTAAACCTCTAGATCCAGGTCGGCAATGTCTCTCTCTTTGCTTGATTTCCTTCCTTCCCTTCCCTCCCTCCCTCCCTCCCTCCCTCCCCCCCCGCTTCCTCCCTTCCTTCCTTCTTCCCTTCCTTCCTCCCTACCGTCCTTCTTCCCTCCCTTCCTGCCTTCCTCCAACCCCCCCAAAAAAATAAAAAAGCCAGAAAAGGCCTCAGCGCTTACATGAAACTTGGCCTGCCAGGTACGGTGGCTCACAGGAACCTGTCATTTAGGCGCTTTGAAGACAAACGCAAAAATATTTCGAGGATGGCTGTTCGTGACCCGCCCGACCAACGTAGGAAATGTTTGTCTTCAGAACGGAAACAAAACTTTGGTTAGGCTCGGCGCATCACACCTGTAATCGACAGTGGAATGTCGAGCTGGCAAACAGTGAGATCCCAAATTCGAGACTGGCCTCGACCGACACAGTGCTACCCGCTTGCTATAAACAACATCAAAACCAAAAGAAATTATAATAAAGCGGAGCCGGGCACGGCATGTGCTCGTTTCGGCAGCACGTACACTGAAATTGGGATTCTACATAGGAGCCCGAAAAGGCCTCAACACTAACATGAAACTCGGTCTGCCAGGTAGGGTGGCTCCCAGGAACCTGTAATTTAGGCACTTTGAAGACCAACGCAAAAAAATTTTGAGGATGCCTGTTCGTGACCCGCCCGAACAACGTGGGAAATGTTGGTCTTAAGAACAAAAAAAAACTTGGGTTAGGCTCGGCGCATCACACCTGAAATCCCACGACAGCGGAATGTTGTGCCAGGCGGCCAGTGAGGTCGGAAATTCGAGACAGGCCTCGACTGACACAGCACTACCCGCTTGCTATAAACCACATAAAAACCGAAAGAAATAATAATAAAGCTGAGCCAGGCACGGCATGTGCTCGCTTCGGCCGCATGTACACTAAAATTGGGACTCTACATAGGAGCCCGAAAAGGCCTCAGCACTAACATAAAACTTGGCCTACTAGGCACAGTGGCTCACAGGAACCTGTCATTAAGGCACTTTGAAGACCAACACAAAAAAAATTTCGAGGATGCCTGTTCATGACTCGTGCGACCAACGTGGGAAATGTCTGTCTTCAAAACGGAAACAACTTGGGTTAGGCTCGGCGCATCACACCTGTAATCCCATGATGGCAGAACGTTGACCCGGGTGGACAGTGAGATCCCAAATTCGAGACTGGCCTCGACCGACACAATGCTACCTCCTTGCTATAAACAACATAAACACCGAAAGAAATAATAATAAAGCTGAGCCTGGCAGGGCATCTGCTCGCTTCGGCAGCATGTACACTGAAATCTGGACTCTACATAGGAGCCAGAAAAGGCCTATGCACTAACATTAAACTCGGCAAGCCAGGTAGAATGGCTCACAAAAACCTGTCATTTAGGTGCTTTGAAGACCAATGCAAAAAATATTTCGAAAATGCCTGTCCGTGACCCGCCCGACCAACGTGAAAAATGTTCGTTTTCAAACGGAAACAAAACTAGGTTTTGGCTCGGTGCATCACACCTGTAATCCCATGACAGTGGAATGTCGAGCCGTTTGGAAAGTGAGATCCCAAATTCGAGACTGGCCTCGACCAACACAGCGTTACCCGCTTGCTATAACTAACATAAAAACCGAAAGAAATAATAATAAAGCTGAGCCGGCACTGCATGTGCTCGCTTCGGCAGCACCTACACTGAAATTGGGACTCAAAATAGGAGCCCCAAAAGGCCTCAGCACTAAAATGAAACTCGGCCTGCCAGGTATGGTGGCTCACAGGAACCTGTCATTTAGGCGCTTTGAACACCAATGCAAAAAAAATTTCAAGGATTCCTCTTCCTGACCCGCATGACCAATGTGAAAAATGTCCGTCTTCAGAACGGAAACAAAACTTGGGTTAGGCTCGGTGCATCACACCTATAATCCCATGACAGTAAAATATCGAGCCGTTCAGACAGTGAGATCCCAAATTCGAGACTGGCCTCGAACAACACAGCGCTACCTGCTTGCCATAAACCACATAAAAACCGAAAGAAATAATAAAGCTGAGCCGTGCACGGCATGTGCTCGCTTCGGCAGCACGTACACTGAAATTATGACTCTACATAGGAGTCCGAAAAAACCTCAGCGCTAACATGAAACTCGGCCAGCAAAGTTCAGTGGCTCACAGGAACCTGTCAATTAGGCGCTTGGAAGACCAACGCAAAAAATATATCGAGGATGCCTGTTCGTGACCCGCCAGACCAACGTGGGACATGTCCGTCTTCAGAACAAAAACAAAACTTCGGTTAGGCTTGGCGCATCACACCTGTAATCCCATGACAGCAAAATGTCGAGCTGGGCGCATAGTGAAATCCCAAATTCTAGACTGGCCTCGACCGACACAGCACTACCTGCTTGCTATAAACAACATAAAAACCGAAAGAAATAATAAAGCTGAACCGTGCATGGCATGTGCTTGCTTTGGCAGCACAAACACTGGAATTGGGACTCTACATAGGAGCCCGAAAAGGCCTGAGCGCTAACATGAAACTCGGCCTGCCAGGTACAATGGCTAACAGAAAGCTGTCATTTAGGCGCTTTGAAGACTGACACAAAAAATACTTCAAGGATGCTTGTTCGAGACCCACCCGACCAACGTGGGAAATGTCCATCTTCAGAACGAAAACAAAACTTGGGTCAGGCTCAGTGCATCACACCTGTAATCCCATGACAGCAGAATGTTGAGCCGGGCGGACAGTGAGATCCCAA
This sequence comes from Callithrix jacchus, assembly GCF_049354715.1. Taxonomy (NCBI): domain Eukaryota; kingdom Metazoa; phylum Chordata; class Mammalia; order Primates; family Cebidae; genus Callithrix; species Callithrix jacchus. Next base: position 564,445 of record NC_133518.1, read on the forward strand.
ATTCGAGACTGGCGTCGACCGACACAGCACTACCCACGTGCTATAAAGAACATGAAAACCGAAGGAAATAATAAAGCTGAGCCGGACATGGCATGTGCTCACTTCAGCAGCATGTACACTGAAATTGGGACTCTACATAGGAGCTTGAAAAGGCCTCAGCGCTAACATGAAACTCGGCCTGCCAGGTACGGTAGCTCACAGGAACCTGCCATTTAGGCGCTTGGAAGACCAACGCAAAAAATATTTCGAGGATGCCTGTTTGTGACCCGCCCGACCAACGTGGGAAATGTCCCTCTTCAGAATTAAAAAAAAACTTGGGTTAGGCTCGGCAAATTATACCTGTAATCCCATGACAGCAAAATGTCGAGCTGGCTGTACAGTGAGGTCCCAAATTCGAGACTGGCCTCGACCGACACAGCGCTACCCGCTTGCTATAAACCACATAAATACCGAATAAAATAATAAAGCTGAACCGGGCATGGCATGTTCTTGCTTCGGCAGCACATACACTGAAATTGGAAGTCTACAATGGAGCCCTAAAAGGCCTCAGCGCTAACATGAAACTCGGCCTGCCAGGTACAGTGGCTCACAGGAACCTGTCATTTAGGTGCTTTGAAGACCAACGCAAAAAATTTTGAGGATGTGTGTTCGAGTCTTGCCCAACCAACATGGGACATGTCCGTCTCTAGAACGTAAACAAAACTTGGGTTAGGCTCGGCGCATCACACCTGTCATCCCATGACAGTGAAATGTCGAGCTGGGCGAACAGTGAGATCACAAATTCGAGACTGGCCTCGACTGACACAGCGCTACCCGGTTGCTATAAAAAGCATAAAAACCGAAAAAAAACAAAAAAGCTGAGCCGGGCACGGCATGTGCTTGCTTCGGCAGCATGTACACTAAAATTGGGACTCTACATAGAAGCCCGAAAAGGCCTGCACGCTAACATGAAACTTGGCCTGCCAGGTACGATGTCTCACAGTAATCTGTCATTTAGGCGTTTGGAAGACCAATGCACAAAAAATTTTGAGGATTCGTGTTCAAGACCCACCCGACCATCATCCGTCTTCAGGAAAAAAATAAACATGGGTTAGGCTCGACACATCATACCTGTCATCTCATGACAGTGGAATGTCGAGCTGGGCGAACAGTGAGATCACAAATTCGAGACTGGCCTCGACTGACACAGCACTACCCGCTTGCTATAAAAAAAATAAAACCGAGAGATGTAGGAAGCAGTGTCCATCTGGCTATCTTGAATGCTGTGATAAGCAACCTTGTGGCCTTGTTACTCAAGATCCCGCTTCCCTTATCTATTTTCCACATTCTTCTTAATCACGAGGTAATCACGAGACCCACCTACGCCTCATCTCCATGGTTGTCCTCTGACGTAAATACTCCAAGGTTTCCCGCCTTTGCTTGCTTATAAGCTGTTGTTTTGTACCTAATAAACGAGACTTGATCAGATCCCTTGACTTGTCTCCATTCTTCGCGTCTCCTGTCTCTCCCATAATCCCCACTTCCTCCCTAGTGTCCGCGTTGCTCGTCCCGCGGGTCGGGACAAACTGGCGCCCAACGTGAGAGCTCGAGTACGAGGAATACTGTGAGGGACGCCGTCAGGATCGGCCGGCACAGGAGAACTAAGAAACCTGGAGGAAAGAGCGTCGTGGGAGCCTGCCATGGACTCACGCTCCGGTAAGTGGACGGCGAATATGGGACAGGAAATCAGCCAGCATGAGTTGTTTATAGAGAGTTTAAGTAAGGCTATAAAGGCGCGAGGAGTAAAGGTGAAAATAAAATAATTGTGTAAATATTTTGATTATATTCAGGATGTCTGCCCTTGGTTCCCTCAGGAAGGAACTATAGATCAAAAACGATGGAAAAGGGTAGGAGATGCTTTGAAAGATTATTACAGTACTTTCGGGCCCAAAAAGGTCCCGGTTACAGCCTTTTCTTATTGGAATTTGATAGACGAGATTTTAACTCAAAAACACCGCGATCCCCTCATTGCTAATGTAATTTCTCAGGGAGAGTCTCTCCTGAAAGAAGGACTTGATAAGAGCAACTCCGGCAGTACAAACGACCCTAACAACTCTAGGCCGCTGCCTATAAATAAACACAATTGCCACAAGTTGACAAAGATGAGGATTTGATGTCCTTTGATAGTGACTCTGAGAAACGACCACCCGGAGGGACTCAGTGCCCCTCCGAGAGCCAGAATCCACCTTTAGAAAAAATCAAAAAGGGAACTAGAAAACAGACTCAAAGGCCTGGCAAGCCTGATAAGCCTAAAATTGAACCCTCAAACCAGACTAAGGTAATTGACTGGACAATAGATAAGGAGACTTCTGGGTCAAATATAGACTGGGGTGACTTGGAGGACGAGGCAACCCGATATAATAACCAGGACTGGTCCACCTATGGGCCGCAGCCTCCACCTTACAGAACGAGACCCTCGGCACCTCCAATAGCGTGTCCTGTTGTTGACCCCCAAAAAGAATTACAAGAAAAAATCAATTCCCTAAAAGAACAAATAAGGCTTGAAGTAGAACATCAAGAACTAATTGAACAGCTTGAGAAAATAAAGATAGGTAAAGCCAGAAATGAGGCTAAGCCTCAAAACGCTCAAAACACTGCCCCTCCCCGACGAGGAGCGGCACCGAGGCAACCCTTCCAAAATAATTCTTTGCTAGATCTTGATGATCCGAAAGCATTTCCCGTAACAGAAACCACTGATGATAGGGGAGTTGCTTGGAGACACCATGCTGGTCTCGATTTCAAAATAATTAAGGAATTGAAAACTGCGGTAGCACAATATGGAGCTACTGCTATCTTAGAGTCTGTGGCTGAAAATTGGCTGACCCCCAGGGATTGGCAGTCGATAGCCCGAGCCACCCTCTCGGGAGGTGATTATTTATTGTGGAAATCTGAGTATTATGAATGCTGTAAGGAAACTGCCCACCGTAACGCGCAGGCTAATAATAATTGGAATTTTGACATGCTAGCTGGTGAAGGCAATTACGCTACCAGCGACGCAAAAATGCAGTATGATGCAGGTCTTTATGCCCAAATTCAAGCTGCAGGTACAAGAGCCTGGCGGAAGTTGCCCACTAAAGGAGACGTCGGTGCTTCCCTCACCGGCATAAAACAAGGACCAGATGAGCCCTTTTCAGAATTTGTGCACCGCCTTCTTACAGCTGCTGGCAGAATTTTTGGCAGTGCAGACGCGGGAACAGATTTTGTTAGACAGCTAGCATTTGAAAACGCCAATGCCGCCTGCCAAGCGGCCATCCGCCCTTACAAAAAGAAACCAGGCCTCTCAGGGTATATACGCCTGTGCTCAGACATAGGCTCAGCTTATCAACAGGGACTAGCCATGGCTGCAGCCCTACAGGGATACACTGTGAAACAGTTTTTATCTAATCAATCAAAGAACAAATGTGTTCAATGCGGTGCTAATGGCCATTTTGCCAAAGATTGCAAGTCTGATAAAAAACCCTCTCTTAATGCTAAGGTTCCTGGCTTGTGCCCACGATGCAAAAGAGGGAAACACTGGGCTAATGAATGTAAATCAAAAAGGGATGCCCAAGGACAGCCACTCTCCCCGCACCAGGGAAACGGGGTGAGGGGCCAGCCCCAGGCCCCCAAACAAAGACAGATCTTTGGGGCAGTCAGTTCCGTTCCTCCAGCCAACAATCCGTTTCAAGCCTATGCCGAGCCACAGCAGGAAGCGCAGGATTGGACCTCTGTTCCACCTCCCATACAGTACTAACACCTGAAATGGGGGTTCAGGCATTGCCTACAGGCATCTTTGGACCTCTGCTTGAAGGTTCTTTTGGACTTATTCTAGGGCGAAGCGGCCTCACACTACAAGGTTTGCAAGTTCTCCCTGGAATAATAGATAATGATTACACGGGAGAAATTAAAGTTATGGCAGCTTCTCCTAAAGTCATAAGTACTATCTCCCCTGGACAGAGATTTGCTCAACTGTTACTGTTGCCTCTGTGTAAAACTAATAATAATATTTTCAAAAACAATAGAGGTGACTCAGGCTTTGGTTCCTCTGATGTCTACTGGGCAAAAGTGATATCTCCAAAAAAGCCCATGATGACATTGTGGTTAGATGGAAAGGAGTTCACAGGGTTGGTGGATACCGGAGCCGATGTGACTATAATTAGTAAAAAACAATGGCCTGCCACATGGCCGGTGAGCGCTATTATTACTCATCTCACTGGTATTGGACAGAGTAAAAATCCAGAAAAAAGTACAAAAATGCTTAAATGGGAAGACAAAAAGGGAAATCAAGGCCAAATCCAGCCCTATATTGTTGCAGGCCTGCCTTTTAACCTTTGGGGAAGAGACTTGCTAGCACAAATAGGCATGGTCATAGGCAGCCCCAATGAGATTGTCACCGCCCAGATGCTCAAACATGAATACGTGCCAGGTACTGGGCTGGGAAAAAACCAAACTGGAATTTTGAGTCCTATAGAGGCCAAATTAAAAACAGATAGGAAAGGGATAGGGTATTTTCAGTAGGGGCCGCGGTCTGTCCTGTAGCCCATGCAGACAAAATTACTTGGTTGTCAGATAACCCCATATGGGTTGACCAATGGCCCCTCTCTTCAGAGAAATTAGCTGCCGCACAACAACTGGTACAGGAACAGTTGCAAGCGGGGCATATAGAACCTAGCAATTCTTCCTGGAACACACCAATTTTTGTCATAAAGAAGTCAGGAAAATGGCGATTATTACAGGACCTTAGGGAAGTCAATAAGTCCATGGTCCTCATGGGGGCCCTTCAGCCCGGACTCCCTTCCCCTGTTGCCATACCCCTGGACTATTATAAAATTGTTATTGACCTAAAAGACTGTTTTTTTACTATTCCATTACATCCAGATGATCAAAAGCGTTTTGCTTTTAGTGTGCCCTCTACCAATTTTAAGGAGCCTATGAAAAGATATCACTGGAAAGTACTACCTCAGGGCATGGCTAATAGTCCAACCTTGTGCCAATCTTTTGTTGCTTTAGCCATTCAACCTGTTAGAGACACCTGGAAAGAGATTTATATTATCCATTATATGGATGATATTCTTTCAGCAGGAAAAGTTGGACAGGATGTTTTGTCCTGTTTTAAGGCTTTGCAAACATCTCTAATTCAACATAGTCTGTTAGTAGCTCCTGAAAAGGTGCAGCTCACAGACCCTTACACATATTTAGGCTTCCAGCTGAAAGGGAGACAAATTGCCACACAAAAGGTGCAGCTTAGGCTAGATAAACTGAGGACACTCAATGACTTTCAGAAATTATTGGGAGATATCAATTGCCTACTACCTCATTTAAAACTATGCAAAGCAGATCTCAAACCGCTTTATGATATTCTAAATGGGGACCCAAACCCCACCTCGCCTCGTGAGTTAACCTCTGAAGGCATTCAGGCTATTCAAACTGTAGAGCATGCCATTAATCACCAAACCATCACCTTCATAGACTATAGCAAGCCACTTCAATTTATCATTTGCCAGACATCTTTGTCTCCCACCGCTGTGTTTTGGCAAACTGCTCCACTCATGTGGGTACGCCTTCCTAACACGCCTAAGAGAGTCCTTGAACCATATTACCTTATGGTAGCGAGTCTAATTATCCAAGGTCGAACAATGGGCAAGGAATATTTTGGTTCTGAACCTTCCTTAATTGTCCAGCCTTATAATAAAGAACAAGTACAGTGGCTCATGCAAACTACTGAAGCTTGGCCTATAGCATTAGCTTCTTTTTCAGGACAATTAGACAATCACTATCCTCCTTACAAATTGATTACCTTTGCCAATAGACATGAGTTTATCTTCCCTAAAATTACAAAACTTGAACCTATACCTGATGGACTCGTCGTATTTACTGACGGTTTGTCTACAGGTATAACTGCTTATGTCACTCAAGGCTGCACTGTACAATTTCAGACTCAATCATCTTCTGCTCAACTTACTGAGCTACAAGCAGTTGCAGCAGTGTTTTCTGCTTTCCCCAATCAATCTTTAAATATCTATACTGACAGTGCATACATTGCTCAGTCTATACCTAACTTAGAGACAGCTCCCATTATCAAACATACCTCCTCAGCTGCAAAATTATTCAAACAATTGCAACAGTCCATTATCAGCAGAACTCATCCTTTCTTTATTGGACACTTGCGGGCTCACTCGGGATTGCCTGGACCACTATCACAAGGCAATCAACAAGCCGACCTGGCCACCCGCAACCTCCATACTTATGCCATTGAAACTGAAACTCCATTATCTCAAGCTCAACATACGCACAGCCTGCACCACCTTAATGCTCACTCTCAGGCTACTACACCACATTACTAGGGAACAAGCTAGACAAATAGTTAAGGAATGCACACAATGTGCCACTCATTTACCTGTGGCCCATTTAGGTGTCAATCCTAGGGGCCTAATCCCCAATGCACTCTGGCAGATGGATGTAACCCATATCCCAGAATTTGGTAATCTTAAATATGTTCATGTGTGCGTTGATACCTGTAGTGGATATGTGTTTGCTACACTCCAAAAGGAGAAGCCACTAAACAGGTCATTGGACACTTACTGTCTGCTTTTGCCACCCTTGGCTGCCCACAAAAAATCAAGACCGATAACGGGCCAGGATATACTAGTTTAGCCTTTGCCCGATTTTGTTCTAAATTAAACATACAGCATGTAACTGGCATCCCCTATAATCCTCAAGGCCAAGGAATAGTTGAAGGAACTCATCTTACCTTAAAACTGACTCTCCAGAAAATTAAAAAGGGGGAATGGTATCCCATCAAGGGGTCCCCCAGAAACCTCATAGCACATTCACTATTTATACTCAATTTTTTAACTTTAGATAAAGATGGACACTCCGCTGCAGAACGCCATTGGCAATCAGAAACTCAAACTAAATTTGCATCCGTAATGTGGAAGGACCCTATGACAGGCTCCTGGCACGGCCCTGACCCTGTATTAATTTGGGGCAGGAGATCTGTTTGTGTGTATGCTAAAGAAGCAGATTCTGCCACATGGCTACCTGAAAGACTAGTGAAGCAAATAGACTGTAAAGGAACGACAGAACGGGAGAAAAATAACCCATCCCAGGGAATAACCTAGACCCTGAGGATTATCTCTTTTTCCCCTTTCCTTTTCAGACAATCATGTGGCTCTTACTAGTGATAATCTTAACACCCATACCTATGGCTGACAGAGATAAAATAAAAACCCTTCAAGAAGATTTGGCCGCAAGAAGAAAGGCACTCCTTGACAATCCACTGTGGGGAGGGTTGAATGGGATCCTTCCTTATCTCTTTCCCCTCCTCGGCCCTTTTATTGGGTTTCTTCTGCTTCTAGCTGTGGGGTCCCTCATATTTAACAAGGTCATGGCTTTTGTTAAACAACAAATTGATGCGTTAAAAATGCAGCCCCTACAGATCCATTACCATAAGCTGGAAATGGCTGATCGAGAGTTAGAGATGGATCTAGGTTATGGTAGTGCCAACCACCTCTAATATTGCTTGGTGAGATGGGCCAGTTAGCCAATGACGGACAACCTGAGAGCCTAACAGTAAGATGCTCCCACCTAAGACAGGGGGTCGGAACATGATTCCCGCTCACCCTATAATGGGTAAGGGTAAAAGGCATCACTGTAGGTGTGTCTCATGACCTAAGACAGGCATGGCCCCCACAAGTATTCAGCCATTTAAATAAAATAAAAAAGGGGGACCTGTAGGAAGCAGTGTCCATCTGGCTATCTTGAATGCTGTGATAAGCAACCTTGTGGCCTTGTTACTCAAGATCCCGCTTCCCTTATCTATTTTCCACATTCTTCTTAATCACGAGGTAATCACGAGACCCACCTACGCCTCATCTCCATGGTTGTCCTCTGACGTAAATACTCCAAGGTTTCCCGCCTTTGCTTGCTTATAAGCTGCTGTTTTGTACCTAATAAACGAGACTTGATCAGATCCCTTGACTTGTCTCCATTCTTCGTGTCTCCTGTCTCTCCCATAATCCCCACTTCCTCCCTAGGGTCCGCGTTGCTTGTCCCGTGGGTCGGGACAGAGAGAAATTAAAAAGCTGAGCCGGGCATGGCATGTGCTCGCTTCGGCAGCACATACACTAAAATTGGGACTCTACATAGAAGCTCAAAAAGACCTCAGCGCTAACATGAAACTTGGCCTGCTAGGTACGATGGCTCACAGGAACCTGTCATTTAGGCTCTCCGAAGACCAACGCAATAACAAAAAGATAAAAAAAAGCTGAGCCAGGCATGGCATGTGCTCACTTCGGCAGCACATACACTAAAATTGTGACTTTACATAGAAGCCCACAAAGGCCTCAGCGCTAACATGAATCTCGGCCTGCCAGGTACGGTGGCTAACAGTAACCTGTCATTTAGGTGCTTCAAAGACCAAAGCAATAACCAAACGAAAGAAAGAAGCTGAGCCGGGCACGGCATGTGCTCGCTTCGGCAGCACATACACTGAAATTGGGACTCTACATAGGAGCTCGAAAAGACCTCAGTGCTAACATGAAACTCGCCTTGCCAGGTACGATGGCTCACATGAACCTGCCATTTAGGCGCTTTGAAAACCAACCCAAAAAAAATTTCGAGTATGCCTGTTTGTGACCCGCCCGACCAACTTGGGAAATGTCCGTCTTCAGAACGAATACAAAACTTGGGTTAGACTCGGTGCATCACACCTGTAATGCCATGACAGCAGAATGTCGAGCGGGGTGGACAGTAAGATCCAAAATACGAGACTTGCCTCGACCGACACAGCACTACCCGCTTGGTATAAACAACATGAAAACCTAAAGAAATAATAATAAAGCTGAGCCGTGCACGGCATGTGCTCACTTCAGCAGCACATCCACTGAAATTCGAACTCTACATAGGAGCCTGAAAAGGCCTCAGCGCTAACATAAAACTTGGCCTGCCATGTACAGTGGCTCACAGGAACCTGTAATTTAGGCGCTTTGATGACCAACGCAAGAAACATTTCAAGGATGCCTATTCGTGACCCGCCTGACCAACGTGGGAAATTTCCGTATTTAGAACGAAAACAAAACTTGGGTTAGGCTCAGCGCATCACACCTGTAATCCCATGAAAGTGGAACATCGAGCTGGCAGACAGTGAGATCCCAAATTCGAGACTTGCCTCGACCGACACAGCACTACCCGCTTGCTATAAACAACATAAAAATCGAAAGAAATAATAATAAAGCTGAGCCAAGCATGGCATGTGCTCACTTCGACAGCACGTATACTGAAATTCGGACTCTACATAGGAGCCCAAAAAGGCCTCAGCGCTAACATGAAACTCTGCCTGCCAGGTATGGTGGCTCACAGGAAGCTGTCATTTAGGCGCTTTGAAGACCAACGCACAAAAAATTTCGAAGATGCCTGTTTGTGATCCGCCTGACAAACGTGGGAAATATCTGTCTTCAGAACGGAAATAAAACTTTGGTTAGTCTCGGCACATCACACCTGTCATCCCATGACAGCGGAATGTTCAGCCGGACGGACAGTGAGATCCCAAATTCGAGACTGGCCTCGACCGACACAGCATTACCCGCTGCCAATAAACAACATAAAAACCGAAAGAAATAATAATAAAGCATAGTCGGGCACAACATGTGCTCGCTTCTGCAGCACATACACTGAAACTGGGACTCTACATAGAAGCCCGAAATAGCCTTAGCGCTAACATGAAACTCGGCCTGGCAGGTACGGTGGCTCACAAGAACCTGTCATTTAGGCACTTTGAAGACCAACGCAAAAAAAATTTCGAGAATGCCTGTTTGTAACCCGCCCAAACAACGTGGGAAATGTTCGTCTTCAGAACGAAGACAAAACTTGGGTTACGCTCGGTGCATCACACCTGTAATCCCATGAAAGTGGAACGTCGAGCCGGGCGGAGAGTGAGATCCCAAATTCGAGACTGGCCTCGACCGACGCAGCACTACCCGCGTGCTATAAACAAATTAAAAACCAAAAGAAATAATAATAAAGCTGAGCCGGGCACGGCATGTGCTCGCTTCGGCAGCACGTACACTGAAATTGGGACTCTACATAGGACCCTGAAAAGGCCTCAGCGCTAACATGAAACTCGGCCTGCCAGGTACGGTGGCTCACAGGAAGCTGTCATTTAGGCGCTTTGAAGACCAACACAAGAAAAATTTCGAGGATGCCTGTTCCTGACCCGCCCGACCAACATGGGAAACCATGCCCAATGGGTACACGATGTACATGTGGACATACTGGTTACGTGGTGTACATGTGAACATAATGTGTACATGATGTTCATGTGTATATATCATAATATTACAATAAATGTAAATGTACATAATGTTTGCAGTCTGTTCATCTATATTGATATAAGGTGTTACGTATGCATTGTGATTTTATCTACTGTTGTGAATATATAACATCATTGTGACATTACAATACATAATCATATTGTACACATTATGTACATAACTAATGTGCACACATTATGAACATATAATATACATATTGCAACAATTATTTACATTTATTGTACATCTGTATTTGGTAAACACATGTACACCAGAGAAATTGTAGTCTCTACCTCTTTTATACATTTCTTGTAATGTGCCAATAAATGTACATATGATGAGTACATTCTGGGATATCACTTTTTGCATATTAAATAGAAATTACTTTGGTGACAAAAGTGGGAGTTCACCCGGGTGTGTACATGGATCCTATGTTTACATATTGTGCATATTATGTACTCATTTACATAATGTACATGTCTATATAATATGTACGTGTGCGTACGTATGTACATAATGTGCACACATATGTACACGGGCATATATTGCTCATCTGTATGTAATGGGTACATGAGGTACATTAATGCATATTATCATTTAACAATATATGTAAATGAACATAATGTTGGAAATACATAATATTATATTGATATTATGCATTACAGGTTTATCGTAATTACATAAGCTGTTGTGATATGGTATCCTCTGGATATGATAATAGATGTACCTTTTATTCATCTTAGGGTTAGTGTTAGGGTTGGGGTTAGGGTGGGATTTAGGGTTAGGCTTTCGATTAGGTATAGGTTTATGTGTAGGTTTAGAATTTAGAATTATGGTAAGGGTTAGGGTTAGTGTTTAAGTTTAGGGTTAGTGTAGGGTTAGAGGTAGGTTTCAGGTTAAGGTTATACCTTTATTGAAATATGCCAATAAATGTACAAATTATGAGTACATTCTGGAATATTACTCTTAGCTTGTTAGATAGAAATCCCTTCAATTACCAATGTGGGTGTACACGCATGTGTCTACATATTTTATACATGGACATACAGTGAATATTATGCACTAGCATGTGTACAGAAAGTATATGTCTACCATATATGAACATATGCATACATAGTGTAGCGACGTACATACTTTTCACACATATATACACGTGCATATATTGTACATCCGTGCATAATGGGTACAAAGTGTACCTGTTTACATAATGAATATATGATGTACATGCGGACGTACTGGGTACATGGTGTACATGTGAACATAATGTGTACATGTTGTTCATGTGTACATATCGTAATATTACAACAAATGTAAATGTACGTAATGTTTTTAATGTCTACACTGATATTAATATTATTTATTATATGTGCAATGTGATTTCATAAGCTGTTGTGATTAAATGATATCATTGTGATATTACAATCAATGGACATGTTGTACACATAATGTACATAACTGTTTTGCACACTTTATGTAAATATAATATACATATTAAACAGATTATGCACATTTATTGTACATTTGTATTTTGTAAACCTACGTACACCAGACTAATTGTACAGACTGTACCTTTATTATATATTTCTTCTTATTCCAATTTATGTACATATGATGAATAAATTCTTGGATATACTTTGTTGCATATTAAATAGACATTACTTTGGTGACAAAAGGGGGAGTTCACCCAGGTCTTTACATGGTTTATACGTATTGGTTTTCTGCTTATTACGTACTCACGTACACAACGTACATGCCTATATGACATGGACATGTGCGTACGTATGAAATCCCAGCCACTCAGGAGGCTGAGGCAGGAGAATCGCTTGAACCCCGGAGGCGGAGGTCACCGTGAGCTGAGATCCCACCATCGCACTCCAGCCTGGGTGACAAACTGAGACCCTGTCTCAAAAGAAAAAAGAAATAAAAAAGAAAAAAGAAAAGAAAAAAAATAGAAAGAAAGACCACACAAGAAACACAGAAACATCAAAAGAAACACATGAACAACGAACGAAACCCAGAAACGTCAAAAGAAACAAACAAGAAAGAAAGAACCGGAAAAGGCAATTAGGAAGAGAGAAACAAAGGAGAAAGGATAGACAAATTTCTTTTCGAAAGATCCTCTAACAGCATAGTAAGGCCCAGGGAGGAACTGCGACACACCTTCCACATTACGAATATGGTTGGCCAGGAAATTAAAAATACCACGCGTAACGTAACCGTTAAACGTGACTATGAGCCGGGCATGGTGGCTCAGGCCTGTCATCCCAGCATTCTGGGGGGCTGAGGGGGGTGGGCCACCTGAGGTCAGGAGTCCAACAACAGGCTGGCCAACATGGTGAAACCCCATCTCTGCTAACAATACAAATAAACTTCTTTAATTTTAATCTAAGAAAGAAAGAAAAAAAGAAAGAAAGAAAGAACTTCTCCAGGCGTGGCGGTGCATGCCTGTAACCCCCAGCCACTCAGGAGGCTGAGGCAGGAGAATCGCCTTAACCCCGGAGGCAGAGGTCGCCGCGAGCCGAGATCGTGCCCTTGAACTCCAGCCTGGGTGACAGAGTGAAACTCTGTTTCCAAAAAAAAGAAGAAAAATGACTATGAGGGCCTGGGCCAGGGTGGTTGAGTGAGTTTACCTAGGGAGGGAGGAAGGGAGGGAGAAAGGGGTGGCGGGTGGGGGGGGGAGAGAGAGAGAGAGAGAGAGAAAGAAAGAAAGAAAGAAAGAAAGAAAGAAAGAAAGAAGGGGGGATATGACTGAGTGGAAGGAGAGAAACCAAGGGGAGCAGGAGGGGACACAAAGAGGAAGGGGAAGGGACGGAGGCACAGTAGGTTATTCTAAAATGTATTCAAGACTGGGGTGGGGGTGGGCACGGAGGGCAACTCAGGAAACAAGCCGACTCCAGCAATGACACCTAATTCATGATTGCTGGCATCGCTGCCTTGAAAGGGGGGCACCGCATGTTTCTTCCTCCACACTCATTCGATGATTTCAGGGAAACGCCATTTACGAGCACACTCTGGACATCTACCTGCTTTCGCTACATCTGGGGAGAATCGGGAAAGTCCCCACTAACGACAAGGCCTAAAGTGGAGCTGTCATCCACAAAACCCAGGCAGAAGGGTCCATATGGGTTAAGAAAGACACCAAGAAAGAAAGGGAAACAACGGATCAAAGAGAAGAACAATCGGGCCCGGCCAGGGTCTCCAGGGGTCGTCTGGGCAACGAGGGAGTCGGGGGTGGGGGTGGGGGTGGGGGACGAATGGACTAAGGGAGGGCGGGCCTCTAAGTGGGGGGAGGTGGGGGGGAGGTGAGGCTCGGGGAGTGGGGGGTGAGGGGCGGGTGGCAGAGAGAAGCCACAATCTCTCCTGACGGTGGGCGGGCGGCCAGAGCGTCCCGTCACGCCGCCTAGACTTCGGAGAACCGGTGACCGCTAGGTGACGCCCGATGACAACATATGCAAGTGTCAGCCCGGCACCCTCCCAGGCATTTCCCCCACAACTAATGGAGCGGAGACCCTGAGGGGGAAGGAAGCACCGTGACTCGGCAATATGCGCAGAAACACACGCACCTACGTACGTGCGTAGGTACGTACGCACGCACGCACGCACGCACGGACGTACCCACGCACGCACTCACACGCACGGCGTATCCCACAGAATAGCAGAGTGTATACCGTGATAGCGAGAGGGCCCACGCCATTTTCTTCTCTAGTAACAAAAGAAAAAGCAGGCCGAGGCCCGGCGGCCCACGCCCCTCACCCCAGCACTCCGGTAGTCAGAGGCAGAGGCGGGCGGGTCACCCGGGGTCAGGAGTTCCGAACCATCCCCGTCAACATGGCGAAACCCCCGCCTCCAGGCCCTCGAAAGGCCGGGCAGGGGCAGGAGAATCGCTGGAACTCGGGAGGTGGAGGTCGCAGTGAGCCAAGATCTCACCACCGACCGCACTTCAGCCTGGGCGACAGAGCGAGACTCCGGGGGCGGGGGGGGGGTGGTGGGGGGGATTCGCTTCCCTCTTTAGGTGACCACGCACCGTGACACGTACACAGAGAGCTCGGAAGGTACACAGGCTCTGACCTCCTCTGTGGTTTTGAGTCGGTCTGGCGATATTTTCCAGGCCTTCCGTTTCCCCGTAAGCAGTCACAGAAATGAAAACTCCCTCCTTTCCCAATTCGTCTTCAGCTCATCATCAGGCCGCAAGAATAAGCAGCCCGACCCGATCCGACCCTCCCGCTGGGTCCGGGAGCAATTGCACTCCAGCCCGGGCGACAGAGCGAGCGAGCGAGCAGAACCTCTGTCGCAGAAGAAAACAATTAAAAAGAAGGAAGATAGATAGATAATCAGCCGGCCGTTTTGTGTCGTGCTGCGTCCTGGCACCCGCCCGGGCCGGTAGGCCCAGCTCCTCAGGGGCTGAGTCAGGGGAGCATCTCTCTAAGCCCACCAGTCAGTTCAAGGTCACAGTGACCTACGATCGGCCTGGGCGACACAGGGAGACCCCATCTCTAAAAAAGTACATGGAAGCGTGGACGGTCGTAGAAGACATACAAGGAGGTGGCGGAGCACGGGAAGGCTCCGCTCGTTCCTGAAGACCAGAGCACAGCCGGGTGCGGTGGCTCAAGCCTGTCGTCCCAGCACTTTGGGAGGCCGAGGCGGGTGGATCACGAGCTCGAGAGATCGAGACCAACCTGGTCAATGTGGTGAAACCCCGTCTCTGCTAAACATACCGGAAAATAGACAAATAAATAAATTAGCTGGGCACGGTGGCACGTGCCTGTAATCCCAGCTACTCGGGAGGCTGAGGCAGGAGAATTGCCTGAACCCAGGAGGCGGAGGTTGCGGTGAGCCGAGATCGCGCCATCGCACTCCAGCCTGGGTAACGAGAGCGAAACTCCGTCTCAAAAAAATAAAAAAGACCAGAGCACACAAACAGGACCATCCGCTTGAGGTAGCCACCGTTCCGAATCACGGCGGAGGCCTCGAGGATTTCAGAGCAAGGCCCTGCCGTCATCTGCGGCACCCGACCTCGCCTGTAAATATTTCCGGAAACCGACTCGTCCGTCCATTCATTCACTCACTCATCCATCCATCCATCCATCCATCCATCCATCCAGTAGGGAGGAAGGAAGAGAAAAAAGAAAAAGAATGAGGCCGGGTGTGGTGGCTCATGCCTGTAATTCAAGTACTTTGGAGGCCAAGGCGTGCAGATCACCTGAGGTCGGGAGTTCAAGACCAGCCTGACCAACATGGTGAAACCCCATCTTTTTTTTTTTTTTCAATAAATAAATAAATAAATAAAAGAAAAGGAAGAAAGGGGGGAGGGGAGGAAGAGAGAGAGAGAGAGAAGGAGAAGAAGGAGAAGAAAGAGGAAAAGGAGGAGGAGGAGGAGGAGGAGGAGGAGGAGGAGGAGGAGGAGGAGGAGGAGGAGAAAAGAAATAAAAAGAGGGCAGCGCACCATGGCTCACGCCTATAATCCCAACACTTTGGGAGACTCAGGTGGAAGAATCGCTTGAGCCCAGGAGTTTGAGACCAGCCCTGGCAACACAGCGAGCCCCCGTTTGTACTAAAAAATCAAAACAATTAAAAAGTTAGCCGGGCATCGTGATGGCAGGCACCTGTATAGTTCTAGCTGTTTTGGAGCCCGAGGTGGGAGGATTGCTTGAGGTCGGGAAGTGGAGGCTGCCATGGGCCTTGGCCAGACAAATGCACCGCAGCCTGTTTCCCGGGCTGGTCTTCAACTCCTCAGCTCTAGCGAAGCACCTGCCTCACCTCCAAACTTGCACCCACCACATTCATCCGTCCCGGAGGTGTCTGTGACAGATTTTAGTAGGGGAGCATTCATTTCTAAATACCAGAGCAGATCAACAGGACCATCCGTTTGAGACAGACACCACCATTCTGAATCACAGCAGAGGCTTTGAGGATTTCAGAGCAAGACCCTGCTGCTATCTGCAGATAACCACCCTTCTTTCGAGGGACAGGGCTCTGTCAGGTAGCCTCTGGCTGTAAACCAAAGGCCCAACCACGGGGCCATAAAGTTAACCATGTTAGCCGAGCCGCCCATAACGCACCGAGCATAATCCCAGCACTTTGGGAGGCTGAGACGACGGGTGGATCACTTGAAGTCAGGGGTTCGAGACTAGCCTGCTGACCAGGGCAAAACCCCGTCTCTACTACATACACAAAAGTTAGCCGGGTGCGGTGGCACGCACCTGTAGTCCCAGCTACTCACTCGGGAGGCCGAGGCGGAAGAATCGCTTTGACTCGGGAGTCGGAGGTTGAAGAGAGCCGCGATCACGCCACTGCACTCCAGGCTGGGCGACAGAGGAAGACTCCGTCTCAAATAAGAACAATAGCAAGAAGTATAATAATAATAACGACGTTAAATTAAATGTAGAAAAACAAGAAATCACACATAATTTGTAGCGTCATTGCTGCCTCAAAAGGCGAGAAGCATAGCTTTGTGTCACCATGGGTTTTCTTTGTTCCTGAAATATTGCTCATTCATTCATTCATTCATTCATTCATTCGTTCGTTCGTTCAATCCTATTTTATTCTGTTCCATTCTATTCTATTCTATTCTAGCGTGTGTGTGTGTGTGTGTGTGTGTGTGTGTGTGTGTGTGTGTGTGTAGCTTTTTTCTGTTTTCTAAATATGGGGTTTCTTTTTTCTAAAGATGGCCAGGCTGGTCTTGAACTCCTGACCTCAGGTGATCCACCCACCTCGGCCTTTCAAAGTGCTAGGATGACAGGCGTGAGCCACCGCGCCCGGCCTTATTCTAATATTTTGGAGAAGCAGTCTTTCTCTGTCACCCAGGCTCAGTGCAACCTCCGCCCCCTGTGGGTTCAAGCAATTCTCCTACCTCAGCCTCCCGAGTGAGTGAGCAGCTGGGACTACACTACAGGCACGTGCCACCACGGCCCCCTAACTTTTCTGTATTTCCAGTAGAGGCAAGGGTTTCACTATGTTGACCATGCTGGTCTCGACCTCCTGACCTCTGATCCACCCGCCACAACCTCCCAGGCAGGCTTGAGCCACCACCACGCCTGGCCTATTTATTCTTTTTTCCTTAACTTTCCAGAAGGCTAGTTGCTTAAGCTTTCTAATTATTTTATTAATATTACTAATACCCTGATAACACTCCTAAAATAGCAATAGTTACATAATTGTATAGAACTGTCCTTGGATGATAAAGCACTTTTATTTCACATCAAGACAGCAATTACTTTAGATCATAATATGTCCACGCTAGACACCTGAAATTATACCTAGCACTATCTTTCTATGACTAAAAATTCAGAAATGCATACTGAACAGAAGATCCTTATCAAAATGATTTACGAGTCTTACAATTATCCTTTAATTCTTGCCGGGTATTGTTACTGCTATTTTGTGCATTAAAAACTGGAAAACAAAACAAATGACAAAAATGACATGAACTCCAGGTAGGGCTAGCTAGGTTCCTCAGGTCCATTTTCTTCAGTACTTTCAATAACATATGAAGTGTTATGAAGCTTGCCCCATGGATTTTTCAACTGCATACTATAACCTGAAGGGTTAGGGAAAAGTCCGAGAAAGGGTCCTTTGAAGTAAAAATTAATTTAAAGGGACAAAACCCACACAGTAATAGAAACAGAATATTAATTTTGTTCTCTATGGCAAAAATAGCCAACACGGTCAAGAATACTTTATGAGTCAGGTTGCAAAAGTGACAATTTTAGAAAACTCTATTAAGAGAAATTGACAGAGGGGGAGGTGGGGAGGGATAGCCTGGGGAGAAATGCCAAATGTGGGTGAAGGGGAGAAGAAAAGCAAAGCACACTGCCATGTGTGTACCTACGCAACTGTCTTGCATGCTCTGCTCATGTACCCCAAAACCTAAAATCCAATAAAAAATTAAAAAAAAAAAAAAATGGACAGAATAAAATCTGATTTCTCACACTCTAAAAACTGATGAAAACTAAACTGGCTTCACCAAAAACAGTCAATCTCTATGGTAACACTGTAACTCTCAGGTTGAGTAGCTCAAAATCAATCCAATCTCCAGCAAGACAAAGTTTAGCCTTTCTGTTCATTTAGGAGGATATTCTTTTTATCTGATCAAAGAACAATGAGACCCGGGGGTCAGAATGGCGATTCCCTAGGCAACAAGGGAGGGAGGAACGCGAAGATGGGGGCGGGGGTGGGGGCAGCGGACAAGTCACAGTTGCCCCGGGCTGTGCGCAGGCGGCCTGAGTGTTCTTCCTCCATGAGGCCTCGGTTTTCAGAGTGCCTTCTTTCTTCCTCCGTGAGGCCTCGGTTTTCAGAGTAACGGTGGCCGCTAGGGGATGCCCGAAGTCTGCCTGCCAACAGAGAGTGTCAACCAGGAATGAACTGGGATCGCCAGGAACGGGAGCGGGAGAGGGGAAGAATGGAGCCCTCCCCCCACCACAGCACAGTGGGGCCGCCGTGCCCTCCCAGGCAGTTGCCACAAGCAATCGACCAGCGCCTTAGGGAGACACAGCCTAAGTCCCCACCCATCGGATTATGTGAAACTTCCTTCCAGAGAGAAGAGACCGACTGGAAATTCTCTCCGTCAAGGTCGAAACCTAAAAGGATCACTGGCACACCCACCAGGCCCAAGACAATTTTGAAAAGAGTTGTTTCAAAATGGAAGAGCAGTTTCTGTGTTTGGGGTACATCCGTATATTTCCGTATAACAAAATTAGTTGTTTTAAACATGACGCTTTAAAAGAAAAAAAAAAAAAAATTCTTTTTTTTTTAACTCCTTACCTGTACAGTCCTGCGATAGGCAGACCACGGGACTCGTCAGCTCAGAGTCCGTGAGGCCAGAAGCTGACATCCTGCATGTCTACTCAGAATGAATGAACGAATGAACGAGTTTATTTATTTACTTTGAGACACAGTCTCGCTCTGTCCCCTAGGGTGGAGGGCAGGCAATGGCACGATCTAGGCTCACTGCAACCTCTCCGTCCCGGGTTCAAGTGATTCTTTCTGCCTCAGCCTCCCGAGTGGCTGGGAGTACAGGCATGTGCCACCACGCCCGGATGACTTTTGCATTTTTAGTAGAGACGGAGTTTCACCATGTTAGCAAGAATGGCCTCGATCTCCTGACCTCGTGATCCGCCCACCTCCCAAAGTGTTGGGGTTGATTACACGCGTGAGCCAGCCACCGCACCCGCCCGGGCCTGTAGTCCCAGCTACTCGGGAGGCTGAGGCAAGAGAATTGCCTGAACCCAGGAGGCGGAGGTTGCGGTGAGCCGAGATCGCGCCATTGCACTCCAGCCTGGGTAACAAGAGCGAAACTCCGTCTCAAAATAAATAAATAAACAAAGTTAAAAAAAATTAAATGCTGTATTCTGTTAGCTTTGCTTTGTACCCTGAGAAGGACATAATATAGCTGTTGTCTGTCTGTCTGTTTGTGACAGGGTCTCGCTCTGTCTGTCGCCCAGGGTGAAGTGCCTCCAAGTAGCTGAGACTACAGGCA
Organism: Callithrix jacchus; assembly: GCF_049354715.1. NCBI lineage: Eukaryota > Metazoa > Chordata > Mammalia > Primates > Cebidae > Callithrix > Callithrix jacchus. The sequence goes on from NC_133518.1 coordinate 584,248, forward strand.
CGGACCCCGGGGTTTGGCCATGTAGCCCCAGGTTGGTGGTGGAGCTCCCGTGCTCAAGAGATCTTACTGCCTCTGCCTCCCAAAGTGTTGGGGTTACCGGCATGAGCCACCGCACCCGGCCTGACTCAATACCAGGAAGGGCCAGGATCTGCCAAGGCCTGTGTTCCAAAGTGGGGACAGTGGATCCCATGGTAGAGGGAGCCATCGGTCCACACTGAGCTCCGGCCAGCCCCAGGCCCCACCATGCAGACCAAATCAGAAGGAACAGGGTCCCTCGTCCTACACACCGCATCCCTTCACTGAACTTGGGAGCGGATCCATTTCCCAAACATGAGGTGGCTCTCAGTTTGAAACGGGTCACAAGGGGCCTGGCTTTCCCGAGTCGGCAGGATAACGAAGTCCTTCCGTGACATAGAACGAGGTGTGGCTCGAATCTAGATTCTCCAGTTAAAACCAAGGAAGATGGCCAGGAGCGGTGGCTCGTGCCTGTCATCCCAGCACTTTGAGAGGCCAGGCCGAGGTGGAAGTATCAGGAGGTCAGGAGTTTGAGACCAGCCTGGCCAAGACAGTGAAACCCCTGCCTCTACTGAAAACACAAAAATGTTAGCTGGGCGTGGTGGCGCGTGCCTGTAATCCTAGCTACTCAGGAGGCTGAGTCAGGAGACTCGCTGGAAACCAGGGAGGCAGAGGGTGCAGTGAGCTGAGATCGTGCCACTGCGCTCCAGCCAGGGGGACAGAGCAAGACTCGGTCTCAGAAAACACACACACACACACACACACACACACCACCACCACCACCACCACCACCACCAAAGAAAACCAACGTGTCACACTCGATCGAGACAGACAGAGACAGAGAGAGATGAGAGAGACAGAGAGAGAGAGAGAGAGAGAGAGAGAGAGAGAGAGAGAGATGTTATATCCGAGTGACATAAAGAATGCACCGCACTCTGAAACTGAATTATGAGTCCTTTATGTTAGCCAGCGACGGAGAGGTGGCTAATGCCCAAAATTCTCTCTCAGGCCCAAAGAAAGAAAGAGTTAGGGGGTTCTTTATACACTAGTTTGAAAAAGGAGGGGGGAAACCTAGCTGAAGCAAATTTTTCACAAAAGCAGAGTAAGCAAAAAGTTAAAAGATAAAGTAGTACAGGCTGGGCATGGCAGATCACGCCTATAATCCCAGCACTTAGGGAGGCCGAGACGAGTGGATCACAAGGTGAAGAGATCGAGACCATCCTGGTCTAATCAGCGAAACCCCATCTCAACTCAAAAAAAGAAAAAAGAAAAAAAAAATTAGCTGGGCATGGTGTCACGTGCCTGTAGTCCCAGCTACTCGGGAGGCTGAGTCAGGAGACTCACTTGAAACCAGGGAGGCAGAGGGTGCAGTGAGCTGAGATTGTGCCACTGCACTCCAGCCAGGGAGACAGAGCAAGACTCGGTCTCAGCAAACACACACACACCACCACCACCACCACCACCACCACCACCAAAGAAAACCAATGAAGGTGTTTAACTCAACGTGTCGCACTCGATCGAGAGAGACAGAGTCAGAGAGAGATGAGAGAGACACAGAGAGTAACACAGAGAGAGAGACAGAGAGAGAGAGAGAGAGAGAGAGAGAGACGGAGAGAGAGAGAGAGAGAGAGAGAGAGAGAGAGAGAGAGAGAGGGATGTTATATCCGAGTGAGATAAAGAATGCACCGCAATCTGAAACTGAATTATGAGTCCTTTATGTTAGCCAGCGACGGAGAGGTGGCTAATGCCCAAAATTCTCTCAGGCCCAAAGAAAAAAAGAGTTAGGAGGTTCTTTATACCTTAGTTTGAAACAGGAGGGGGGAAACCTAGCTGAAGCAAATTTTTCACAAAAGCAGAGTAAGCAAAAAGTTAAAAGATAAAGTAGCACAGGCTGGGCATGGCATCTCACGCCTATAATCCGAGCACTTAGGGAGGCCGAGATGGGTGGATCACAAGGTGAAGAGATCGAGACCATCCTGGTCTAAACAGCGAAACCACGTCTCAACTCAAAAAGAAAAAAAAAAAGAAAAAGAAAATTAGCTGGGCATGGTGGCACGTGCCTGTAGTCCCAGCTACTCGGGAGGCTGAAGCAGGAGAATTGCTTAAACCCAGGAGGCGGAGGTTGCAGTGAGCCGAGATCGTGCCATTGCCCTCCAGTCTGGGTAGCAGCAGCGACACTCTGTCTCAAATGAGAGAAAAAAGCAAAAAAAAAAAGAGAGAGAGGAGGGATGGGGGGGAGAGAGAGAGAGAGAGAGAGAGAGAGAGAGAGAGAGAGACAGAGAGAGACAGAGAGAGACAGAGAGCAGAGAGAGGAGGAGGAAAGGGGTACTCAATGGAGAGAGAATTACACATATCTTATAATGCTTTTGATACCATAATCGGTGGCCCGGGTGCACTTTTAAAACAGAAACAACAGCAGCAGCGGCAGCAAAAGCCAGCCAGCCAGACAGACCGTCACAGAGACAGTATTGTTACTAAAGACAGGTTTTCACTAACACGGGGGTGGGGGGGGGAGACAGAGAGAGAGAGAAAGAGAGAGGAGGGTGGATAACGAGGTCAAAAGATGGAGATCATCCTGGCCAGGCCAACATAGTGGGACCCCGCCTTCACTAACAATACAAACGTATTAGCTGAACAGGAATGTTGTCAGCAGGCTCAGGCTTCATAGCCAAAAAGCTGAAACCACCTTCTGGGATGTTTTCCCGAGAGCCAGTGGTTTCACGAGGGGCCGTGTGTAGTTGTGGAAATGGAGAGGAATGTTTGGAGCTCCATATTTGAGACAGAACGGACAGGGCTCGGTCACGGGTCATTTAAGACATGGGGAGATACAGACTGAGAAAACCCTCCCAGCATCCTAGCTGAACAGAGAGGTGCACGATTTATCGAGACACTAAGTCTGGGTCACAACCGAGTCAACGGAGAAAGCAAACCCAGATTTTAGGGTTGGATTTATCTCTCTCTCTCTCTCTCTCTCTCTCTCTCTCTCTCTCTCTCTCTCTCTCTCTCTCCCCCCGCCCCTTCAGAGGGAGTCTCACTCTGTCCACCAGGCTAGAGTCCAGTGGTGCGATCTCGGCTCACTCACTGCAACCTCCGACTCCTGGGTTCAATTAAATCTCCTGCCTCAGCCTCCCGAGAACCTGGGATTGCAGGCACGCACCACCACGCCCGGCTAATTTTTGTCCTTTTTTTCCTTCTAAAGACGGGGTTTCACCATGTTGCTCAGGCCGGTCTTGAACTCACGACCCCAGGTGATCTGCCCGCCTTGGCCTCCAAAGTGCTTGGATTACAGGCGTGAGCTCCCGCGCCTGGCTAATTTTTGTCTTTCTGTAGAGACGGGGTTTCACCATGTTGGCCAGGATGGTCTCAAACTCCTGACCGCAGGTGATCCGCCCACCTCGGCCTCCCAAAGTGCTGCAGTGACAGGCAGGAGCCACCGTGCCAGGCCTGAATCTTTATCAATGTGTAACATCTTTGAGGTCTCCAAGTCCAGAAATAAACTCGCCACTTCTGCACAGGATTCTGTATGGAGATCAAATCTGAGATTCCTAAAGTAAAGAATTGAGGCCTTGGGAATGGATTGGATTAGATCTACCTGAGCTTATATTAAAATAAAAAAGAGGGAGAGGAAGAGGGAGGGGTGGAAGAAAGTGGGGGAGGGAGGGGGGAGAGAGAGAGAGAGAAGAGGAAGAAGAAGAAGAAGAAGAAGAAGAAGAAGAAGAAGAAGAAGAAGAAGAAGAAGGAGAAGAAGAAGAAGAAGACCTCATGAATTTCTAGAAAATAAGACCTTATGACTTTTGCATCCGTTGGCGACTCTAGGTAGTTTGCTGAACCTGGTTCTGTGGCCTTGCCTCTGTTTACTTTTGCACTCCAGGCCACGATGCACAGTGCCAGACCTGGGAGGAGTTCAGCCACGCTGCCTACCGAGAGAGAAGCTTTACCTCGCTGACCCTGTGAAGGCACGTGTGGTTCTCAAATACAGGCATTCTGATGGAAACTTGTGTGTTAAACACACAAGTAACAGATGATCGAGTTTGTCTGGTGTCTAAAAGAGAGGAAGCTCAAGATGGAAAGAAGACTGAGAAATTCCACAGTCAACTAACTAGTGGCACTGACCGTAGCCAGGGAATCCCTCAGTGTTACCATGGAAACTGAGTGAATGGTTTGAAATGAAGACTTTGTCATGTACTGAGGAAGTAAATATCTTTTGAAGTAGGGAAAGTGTTGGGACAGAAAATACTTTATGTAACTAAGTGGACTCTTCAGAAGCTCAGAGGTCATTTTCTGTAATTTTCTTTTGAATGTTTTCTTTAGAGAGCTAGGAATGCGAATGTTTTCAGTCAGAAAGCCTGTATTTACTTTTGGAAACTGCACAAGCGATGCATCTGTCTCCGGAACTTTGCAGATTACTTGATGTTAGGTAAAACGCACAATTGTTTCTTTCTGGCAGATTCGTAACAGTAACTTGAAAATGAGATATTAAGAAAAGCCAATGCTTCCTTAAATTTAGTTCATCTTTCTTTCAAAGAACATTCAATGTAACCGTTGTGTTGGATCGAGGTATTTCTTTTGGAGCATAAAATGTATGCTGTCGATGACCAACAGACATAAAAGATGGTAATCGGAACAAACTCCGCACCACAGTGCGCATTGTTACGAATGCCGTGCACCTGAGTATGTCTAGTAGTGTGGCCTCAATTATATCTAACAGGAATTGACTAACCAGTATGCTTTGCCTTCTCTCTCTCTCTCTCTCTCTCTCTCTCTCTCTCTCTCTCTCTCTCTCTCTCTCTCTCCAGAGAGATACAATAAAAATACCTTTTATTATAGGGGATTGGTAGTATCAGCTCGTTGAACAATGACTTTGAATCTAGTTTTCAGTTATCAGAAGCAGCAGTTATTTGAGTGCGTGAATGCAATGACGGTCACTACACATGTACCACAACCACCATTTTACAGACATTTTCACGACGTCTTTTTCATCTGCAGTTTCTCAGAAGGCCGATAGATGATCCCAACTGTCACATCATTGCATACTTCTGTCCGTCTTCTCTCTTTCTGTAACCAAAGTGTTAGGTGTGACTGTCACAACTGTCATGTTTTCCAGTAAACCGGAAGTATGATATTATTTGACACTTATATTCGTACCCTAATTTCACCACCTAAACGTCGTGTTCACATGTTGATTCCCCAGGAATGGAATGAAGGGAAGGTACTACGTTGAAATACATCCTGCAGGCCAAGCGCAGTGGCTCAAGCCGGTAATCCCAGGACTTTGGGAGGCTGAGGAGGGTGGATCATGAGGTCAAGAGATGGAGACCATCCTGGTCAACATGGCGAAACCCCGTCTCTACTAAAAATACAAAACATTAGCTGGGCATGGTGGCGCGTGCCTGTAATCCCAGCTACTCGGGAGGCTGAGGCGGGAGAATTGCCTGAACCCAGGAGGCGGAGGTTGCAGTGAGCCGAGATCGTGCCATTGCACTCCAGCCTGGGGAAGAAGAAGAAAGAAGAAGAAGAAGAAGAAGAAGAAGAAGAAGAAGAAGAAGGGAAGAGGAGGAGGAGGAGGAGGAGGAGGAGGAGGAGGAGGAGGAGGAGGAGGAGGAAGAGGAGGAGAGGAGGAGGAGGAGGAGAAGAAGAAGAGGAGGAGGAGGAGAAGAAGAAGAAGAGGAGGAGGAGGAGGAGAAGAAGAAGAGGAAGAGGAGGAGGAGAAGAAGAAGAAGAAGATAATAATAATAATAAGAAGAAGAAGAACAGGAACAAGAAGAACAAAAACAAGAAAGAAAGAAAGAAAGACCTTATTGTTGTACCCGAGCGAGTGAAAGAATGCACCAGACTCTGAGATTGAATTATGAGTCCTTTATTATGCCAGCGACCGAGAGGTGGCTGATGCCCAAAATTCTCTCGGCCCCTAAGGAAATATTAGGCGGTCTTTTATACCCTAGTTTTAAAAGGGAGGGGGAACTTAGCTGAAGGAAATTTTTCACAAAAGGAGAGTAAGCAAAAAGTTCAAACTTAAGCTAGAACATGAGAAATAAAACAGTGCCAGGTGCGAGGGGTAAAGTTGTCACAAAAGACACACAACTTATATAGGTAACCGGGGCTCTGGGCATCGGACAGCACCTGCCCGCATTCCCAAGCTCTGCTGGTACCACTGAACTCGGCCTCTTATCAACAAATGCGTTCCCAGCGTCAGCCCGCCCCAGCTACATACTCTGGTGACATAGTGAATGGTGGGAAAATCACTAAAATGTAGAAGGTAAGATGGAGTCTGCCCAGCTCAGGAAGCTAACTGACATAAAGCCTGAACAGCTTTTAGTCTGAGAAAGAGAGAGCTAGTTTTAACTGGCAAAAAGCAGGTTATCACATTATGAAGTACAGTTTACAGGAACCGGCTGTCACTAGACATCGAGAAATCCACAAAAGCGCTAGTCAACAGCAGGAGAAAAACAGCAGCTCACACACGTCCTGGGGAAAAGATACACCGTCCTAGAATTCCGTGCCAAGGCATCACCTCCGGTCATCTTAAGGGAGCAAAGTATCTCTTTTTAGACAGCGTTTCTATTTTGGGCACAAACTACTACGGCCCAGCGTGGCGCCACGATGCCCTTCCCATTTTGCATATATGCTGGCCCGGGGAAGGAGAAAAGAAGACATCAAGAGAAAAGGTGATTGAGAGACCCAGCCAAGATGAAGCTTTCCCAGGGAGGGAGGGAGGGATGGCTGAGGAGTGAAGGGGTGAAAAAGCCCCACCACTACTGTCCAGCCCGCCCACCCGCTTGCCCACGAGGACCAAAGGCTGTGCCATCGCCCCCAGCTGCCTCTGGGGAAGTGGGACCGTGCCCCACCCCCACCCCCACCCCCCATCTTCAAAAACAGTGGCCACTGAGTGAGGTGAGATCTGGCCATCACCCATGCAAATGTCAACCGGCAAAGGGTGGGGGGAGGGGAGAGAGGATGGAGGCCCACGCGCCTGGCTCCAGAACGTTTCCACGCAGGGTGGTGAGAGGCGCGGCGTTGGGGGGAACCCACCTCACAAACTCATCGAGTTGGAGTAAAGGGGCGGGTGGGGGGTGCTTAAAAAATAAACCAACTCCTCATAAAGCCCAGGTAGAAGAGTCTATGCGCATGAAAGACACCAACAAACAAAGGAACACAAAGTACCGATAAAGGAACAATAGGGCCCCCACCGGGGCGGAGGTTCCCCAGGCAACGAGGGAGAGAGGGAGGGGCCTCCAGATGGGCAGAAGAGAAACCGGTTGCCCCAGGCTCTGTGAAGTCCTCGGGCTGGCAGAGCTCCCTCCGCGCCACCTCGATTTTCCATTACAGTGGCCGCTAGGTGATGCCCAAAGACCACCGATGCTTGCAGGCGTCAGCACGAAAAAGAAGGGAACGCTGGATCGCTCTGGGTCGGGGTGGAGGTTGGGGGGCGGGGGCGGGGGCGGGGGCGGGGGCGGCTCAGGCACGCCGCGTCGCCGGCCTCTCCCCGATCCCTCTCGGATCAGGTCGTTTCTGGGCCCAGGGAGTCCTCTCGGGTGATGCCCGCCTGCAACTAGTCGACCGGAGCCCCCAGGGGACACGGCCTAGGCACCCGCCCGTGGGTTCATCTGGAACTTCCATTCCCCTAGAGAGAAGGAAGAGGAGACCAGGGGCGGGGGCGTGTGGACGGAGGCTAGGGGTGGAGATGGGGCCTATCTAAGATGGAAGTCCAGTCCCTAGCGTTTCCGAGTGGACTCCAGACCCACCACCTCAGAGTGTCAATATCCGTTACAGGGAAGCGAAGGTCCGTGAAATCCACACTCACTCCCGGAGTGAGTGGCACGATCTCGGCTCACGGCAACCTCCGCCTCCTGGGTTCCAGCGATTCTCCTGCCCTCAGGCTCCCGAGTAGCTTGGGATGACAGGCACGTACCACCCACCGTGCCGGGTGAATGTTGTATTCTTAGTAGAGACGGGGTTTCTCCACGTTGCCCCGGCGCCGGTCTCGAACTCTCGACCTCTCGCGATCCACCCACCGTCTCCTCACGAGAACATCACTGGGCCGTCCCAGCCCAGTAGCGTTACAGTGGCCATGCCTTAGAAATCACTCCCACGCACACACCGCGATAGGTCCTATGTCTAGAAATGTATGCCGCGGTCATGAGCTTTCTTCCTTAGCGCCTCCACGATTGGCTTCGCTAGGTAAGATTTTCCATAACCGTTTATTTTTGAGTTGAGGAGTTTGTCAGGGAAATAGGAGAAGGATAGACGCCACAAGTGACAGGGAGAAAAGTCTGAAACATGCTCCTTTCATCCAAGTGGGAGCCTGGCCTCGACCTCCCCAAATCCTACACACCGAGTGGGGAAACCCAGCAGGGCCCCTCTGTCCGTCTAGATTCCTCTCGGCCTCTGTAAGCACGCGCTCTTTCCTTTTCGTGGAAGAGGCAGGGCCCTCCCCCTCCCCCAGAACCGAAGGTCTCAGGACCTAGAGTCGGAGAAGATACACCCTGTGGAACCCAAGTCATCCCGGGGGGCCTTCGTTCTGCAGGGGACCCAGAAACGAAACGTGTCTGGCCTATTCTCTGATTCATCTGTCTCTGACGAGTTGACGTTTCAGGCGAACCTTCAAAGGGCCAAAGGCAAAGAGCTCTTCCTCTGCCCCTACCCGACCTTTTCGTGAGCAGCGAAGGGTGACAGTCTCCTCAGGCAGGCCCAGGTCACCAGGTATCCCGATCCATTTCTCCCCTCCCTCCCAGTGGGATTCCACCCACCCGTCTTCGGGATGGGGCGACACAAAGTCCAAGTTACTTTACCGAGTCACTAACGGAGAGAGGGGATCGAGGGAGTCAACCTATGTCAGAAATGACATAGGTTCAGAGCCTAAAAAAGGGCCGGCCGCAGTGAAAGGTGGCAGGGTGCGAGCTTGCTCCCCCCCCCCCCCGGGACAGAGTCTCACCCCTGTCGCCCAGGCTGGAGTGCAACGGCGTGATCTCAGCCCAGGGCAACCTCCGCCCCCCAGGTTCAAGGGATTCTCCTGCCTGCCTGCCTGCCTGCCTGCCTGCCTGCCTGCCTGCCTGCCTGCTTGCTTGCCTCAGCCTCCCGGGTTGCTGATATCACAGGCATCCCCCACCACACGCCCGGCTAATCATCTGTACGTTTAGTAGAGACGGGGTTTCATCAGGTTGGCCACGCTGGTCTCGCTCGAACTCCTGACCTCAAGTGATCCTCCCTCCTGGGCCTCCCAAAGTGCTATAGGATGACGGGCGTGAGCCACCGCTCCCCGCCCGCGCGCTTGCTCTTCAAGGGTGAAGTGCTGGCGGCTCACGCCCGTCATCCCAGCACTTTGGGAGGCCCAAGAGGGCGGATCACTTGAGGTCAGGAGTTCGAGGCCAGCCTGACCAACATGGCGAAACCCCATCCCTCCTGAAAATAGGAAAAGTAGCCGGGGGGCGTGGTGGTGCGCGCCCGTCATTCCAGCTACCGAAGGACGAAGCAGAAAAGGAGACTCTTCCAGCCAGCCCCACCGCGTCCCCCCACCCCCAGCCACAGCCACAGCCAGCCTTCTTGTGGGGCGGCGCCTGCCGAATGGAGTGGAGCCCGAGGCCATGGGAGCCATCACCTCCGACTCCAGAAGGGAAACAGGGCTGTCTGCCTTTGAATGGGGCTCTAGAAGGCGGCTCGGCTGCCGCTTCCGAAGCGATGCGCCTCCCTTCGCCTGGCACAGAGCGAGGCTCCGTCTCAAAAAGAAGAAGGAGAAAAAAGAAGAAAATATTAGCACGTCAGTTGTGGTCGCGAATCAGTCCCCGGAGGCCAGGCACAGTGTGGCTCGAGCCCATCCATCATCCCAAAACTTTGAGACGCCAGGTCGGGAGGATTGCAACGAAGTGATGAGACCCTGCCTGTAGAAAGGGTCTACAGACAGGGTCTCATCACTTCGTTGCAATTGATCTGTTTGTTTGTTTGTTTTGAGACGGAGCTTCGCTCTCGTTACCCACCAGGCTGGAGGGCAATGGCACGATCTCGGCTCACCGCAACCTCCGCCTCCTGGGTTCAGGCAATTCTCCCGCGTCAACCTCCCGAGTAGCCAGGACTACAGGCACGCAGCACCATGCCCAGCTAATTTCTGTATTTTTAGTAGAGACGGGGTTTCACCCGGTTGACCAGGATGGTCTCGATCTCTCGAGCTCGTGATCCACCCACCTCGGCCTCCCAAAGTGCTGGAATTCTAGGCGTGAGCCACAGCGCCCGGCCTAGAAAACATTGAAAAACTGATCTGAGGGGCCGGGCCCGGTGGCTCACGCCTGTCGTCACAGCACTTTGGGAAGCCGAGGCGGGCGGATCACCCGAGGTCGGGAGTTGCAGACCAACCTGGTGAAACCCCATCTCAGAAAAATGAATGAATGATCTGATCACAGTGGCATGTGCCTGTGGTCCCAGGTACTCTGGAGGCTGAGGCGGAGGAATCTCTTGAACCAAGGAGTGTCTAGACTGCAGTGAGTGAGCTACGATGGCACCACTGCACTCCAGCCAGGGCGACCGAGTGAGACACTGTCTCTAGATCAATAAAACAATTGGAAGGAGCTCTCTCTGTCTTACTTTCAATGGGTGTCTCTTTAGGCCAGGTGAAAAACAAGAAAGAGAGAGAGAGAGAGAGAGAGAGAGAGAGAGAGAGAGAGAGAGAGAGAGAGGAGAAAGGAGAAAGAGAGGAGAGAGGAGAGAGAGAGAGAGAGAGAGAGAGAGAGAGAGAGAGAGAGAGAGAGAGAGAGAAGGTGTTGGGAGGCGTGTCTGCTTGATGACTAAAACTACACAAACCCAAACAAGGGGAACACAATGCGTAGGTGTGTAGGATTTGGTAAATAAATCCCGTTTTCTTTTCTTCTCCGGAGAACACCTGTAATCCCAACAACTCGGGAGGCCGAGGCAGGCAGATCACCCGAGGTCGGGAGTTTGAGAGCAGCCTGACCAACATGGTGCAACCCTGTCTCTCAATAACTAATCTGGGCACAATGGCACGTGTACTCTGGAGGCTGAGGTGGAAGAATGTCGAGCCAAGGAGTGTCCAGACTGCAGTGAGTGAGCTAGGATGACACCACTGCGCTCCAGAATTTAAGCCTCTCTCTGTCTCTCTGTTTCTCTCCCTTCCTCCCTCCCTCCCTCCCTCGTCTCTTTTCTCCGCCTCTCTCTCTCTCTCTCTCTCTCTCTCTCTCTCTCTCTCTCTCTCTCTCCCTCTCTCCCTCTCCCTCTCCCTCTCCCTCCTTTCTTTGTCACAGGATTGCCCAGGTAGGATTAACAGGTAGCTGCCGCCATGCCCAGCGAAACTTCCTTACTATTATTATTTTAAGAGAGAGTGTCTCACTCTGTTACCCAGGCTGGATTGCCGTGGCGTGGATCTCGGCTCACCGCCACGTCGGACTCCCTGGTTCAAGTGACTGGCCTGCCCCAGCCTACCGAGTTACTGATCTAACAAGCGTACGCCACCACACCTGGCACATTTTTATGTTTTTCGTAGAGACGGGGTTTCGCCATGTTGGCCAGCCGGGTCTTGCACTCCTGGCCTCAAGTGATCCACCTGGCTCAGCCCCCGCTACGTGTCGGAATTACAGGCATGGGCCGCCTCATCCGGCTCGGCCAATCTTTTTAATATATCATAGAGACGGTGTTTCCTCAGCCATGGGGTTGTGAGATTGGTTCACTCAATATGTATAGTGCTAAAGGGGTAAATTAGTGTGATTTGTGACACGGATGTGAAAAGAGTGTGTGTGTGTGTGTGTGTGTGTGCGTGCGTGCACGCGCGCACACACACATGCTGTGCTGGCTGGGGGTGGGGGAGAGAGAGAGAGAGAGAGAGAGAGAGAGAGAGCACGAGAGCGCGTGAGAGACCATCCTGACCGAGAGAGAGAGAGAGAGAGAGAGAGAGAGAGAGAGAGAGAGAGACCATCCTGACCAAGAGGACCTAGAAATGGTGTCTGATTTGCGTCTCTGTCTAGTCGCCCATCTGTCTGTAGGTGACTGATAATTCCACAAATGAGGGCGAGCATCATCTATTGAGCTCTTTCTTTCTCCCTCTCATGTGTGTCATCTCTGCCGTGGAACGAGGGAAAAAAAGAGGCTCTGATGGGAAGTCGTCCTGACGTCTGAGGAAGCTAAAGACAGGCTGCTGACTGAACGAAGGGCATCGTATGTGACACTCTGACGCCCGAGCCGCCTAGAAATGCATCTTAGTTTTCATGCCAGTGCTGTCAGTTTATCCTGTAAGTCAGCAAGACTGACTTACCCCCACACCCAGCAAGAACAGCACACACCCGGGTGGTCCAGTGTGGTCCCAACCGGCCCACCCAGGCCATCTGGTGAAACGGGTCGCTGGCGAATTTGAAAGCAGCCGCAATGCGGTTCCCCTGGGGAGGAGGCTCCCGGAGGGCCTTTTGGGCCTCCAGAGAGGATTTAGCACCGAAAACCGCAAATCTAACCCACCCACTGAATCTTGCTGCTCCCTCCCTCCCTCCTTACCTCCTTCCCTCCCTCCTTCCCTCCCACTGGGTCCAAGGTACAACCTGGGAGGCAGCCAAAGAAATTTCCACTGTGTGCCTTTTGTCTTTCTCTTTATTTTTAAAATAATTTTCATGTTTCAAGAGATGCTCGTTTGAAGAGGAAATTTTCACAGAGTATGAAAATTCGTCCTAAAGAACAGAGTTTCCCAACAAAGCAGAGAGAGAGAGAGAGAGAGAGAGAGAGAGAGAGAGAGAGAGAGAGAGATTCCGTCCAAAAACAAAACAAAACAAAAAAAAACAGGTGCACATGGCCAATGTCAGCACTTTCTGCACTATATAAATCAACTATCAGAGAGCGATCAGGCACGCCACCCTCGATGTGGCTTGTGGCACTGGAAAGAAAAGGTAGGATCGTGAGATGTGTGTGAAAATTGTCTTAGTTTGCAACGCCCGTATTATAGACTGTGTGTCCAGACCGGAAACAAGGACTGGAAAGAAACGCACAAGACAAATACGACCAGGCCCGTTCCACGTTCACGCCTGTCATCGCAGCGGTCTCAAAGGCCGACGTGGGAGAACGGCTGGAGCGCAAAGGTTTGTGATCATCTCGATCTGTCATTCGACACCACCTCCACCTGCATAAATGATCATCAGCAGCATCATCGTCATCGAAGTTTCAAAAGAAATATGTGTGTCCAGAGTGCGGACCGCAAAGCGAGACCACATGCCTACTAAGAAGGTGATAGGCAAGACACACGGGAAAGACAAACAGAC